>NC_091181.1:43998396-44068396 GCF_040958095.1 Procambarus clarkii | reverse complement strand
GCTGATGTTCCAAGCCACATGTTTATGTGAACAGGTATTCTCACGCTTTGTGGCAACTAGAACTGGAACCAGATACAAAGAGATCGAGAAACAGTGTTCACAGAGAAAGAGTTGTCCCCATATTGACACGTGTGCAGAGAGCAAGTTTAAACTGCCATAGTTCAGACTTTTCCATCTGTATTGTAGATCTTTTTCAGAAGGGAAAATATATCTACATTTCTGCATTTTTTTCTCAGAGTCTTCCGTCAAATACGCTTGAGGGACTTCCGTCAAATCCGGGTAAGAAACTTCAGTCAAATACCACGAGGGTCTACTATCAAGTCACTATATGATTGTTAGCTTATCCCTTAACTTCTAAAATTAAAAATGACCCCTAAATTAGCAAAAATGTTAGCTAGCCTTGTCTGCCTCTTTCATTTGTACGAGTAACCCAATATTCCAATAATGCCTGATAGCTATTTACAACCTAGTCAGTTTTTTTTCTGAGGGACAAAGGTTTGACAGTCATGACAGCACCTTTTTGACGGACTCCAGGCTCGTCCTTAACGAAGAGCGGACATCGGGACATCCCCCCCTTCCCCCCCGGAGGAACACACGAACGCGTAACACGTTTTGACGATCGGGGTTCGAAACTACCATCAGGCAATCATCTTCAACGATCCAGTTTAATATGACGCTTATCGCCTCAGGGTCACACCGAAATTGCTCCATGTTATTTCCGCTTTCCGAATTGGATCATTGGAGAGAGAGAGACGGTGTCCGGCGCCAGCTTAGCCTAGAGGTGTCGGGAGTTGGCTGGATTTGGTGTGCCCTCGGGGTGCCCTCTGGGTGCCCTTGGGGTGTCCGGGTGCCCTCGGGATGCCCTCGGGATGCCCTTGAGGTGCCCTTGAGCTGCCCTTGGGGTGCCCTTGGGGTGTCAGGGTGCCCTCGGGGTGTCCTTGGGGTGTGTGTCCTTTGGGTGCGGTAGGCGTCTGATGTCTCTTGGAAACGTTTGTGCGCTATGTACTGGGCTTGAGTTTAGGAGGCGTCATCGCGATTCTATAGTTTAGTCGCGACTTTCCTCGACGACGTTGACCTAGAGGCGGCCTGACGCCTCGTCATCTGAGGTAACTGGATGTCGATAGAGGGAGGAAAGTACCGGCGAAAAGCTCCAAGCAATTACGACTGTTTAGATCGGATGTCGATACAGTCTTCAGCTGGTTCACAGTACTCGCGGATTTGTGCCTGCTGGATCAAGCATTAGCTCTTGGACCCCGCCTTTTTTAGCCTCCGGTTGTCCAATACAATGACTTCTGGCTTATATTCCTATCATTGTACTGTGCTGGTCTACCGCTGACAGGCGCTGAGTGACAGACTCACTCAACAACAACTCGCTTACGGTCACTTTCACTCTAGTTAGGAACTCTAAGAACAGCGGTTTGTTCTTAGAGTCCAGAGCCCAAATAGCACGGAGCACACAGAGTCAATGGAATAGAGACAACTGCATTTGAATATATAATATTCATAATATATAATTTGAATATATATATATAGATATAACGAAGATATGATACAACGAGAGTGAACATCGTTAGGAAACTTGTTAAGATAAGACGCTGTGAGGGATTGACAGGAGTCAGAGATGAGATTGTATTCCGTTGTGGGGTAGTGAACCTGACCATCGTTTTGTGGGGTAGACACCCGCTTGCCTCCTGTCTAGAACCCTTATTAGTCTCCTGTCTAGATTCCTCGCCTGCATCCTGTCAAGACCCTTGTCTGCCTCCTGTCTAGACCCCTCGCATGCATCCTTTCCATACACCCACCTGTCTCCTGTGAGGACCCTTATCTGTCTCCTGTCTAGTCTCCTTGCCTGCCTCCTGTCTAGACCCATACCCACCTTCTCTCTAAATTTCATCTCTCCATTCGTTAACTGTTTTTATTTAAGACATTATGTTATTTCCTGAGAACCATTTAAGCGTTTCCCTCACGCAGCGTCCTTCCGTTCTTCAGGTTGGTGTGATGCACGCTGTTGTCTCTCTTGTTGCTGGTTCCTGTTAGTTACCCCCACCGCGTCTCTTCTGTTTCTGGGATACACAACGCACAGAGAGAGAGAGAGAGAGAGACGGACCCCAACAACAGAGCAGCTCCTGGGCCTGACACGGGTGATGGGCGGGCCCCCCATCTTGCATTGTTACACAGTTCGGACCAAAATGTAATGGGCTGAATATATGAAAACTCAACACACGCCTCCATTAGCTGCCGCCGAGTTCAACTTTCTGGGGTAATGAGCGAAAACTTGCGTTTGTCATTCTGCCGCCCGGGGTCGATATTAAAGTTAGTTTTCTCAGCCCTTGGTGGTTCACAGGCTGAGGAGGCCGAGGGCTGTTGGGTACTCACCTCAGTGAACTCGCCTGTGTGTGTTCTGGGGGGAGACGAGAGCTGTAGTTCCTGGACCCCGCCTTACCAGCAACATGATTGCTTAATACAGTGGCTCTCGATAATCCTCCCATATGACATTTCTAGTTGTAAAATTATTTTATTGTTGTAATTGGTTCTGATATTGTTTCAATTTGTTTCTGATATTGCTGTAGTTGGTTCTAATATTGTTGTAATTAGTTCTAATAGTGTTGTAATTGGTTTTTATATTTCTGTAATTGGTTCTGATATTGTTGTAATTGACTTTGATAGCTTTATAATGGCTTCTGATATTGTTACGATTTAGTCTGATATTGCTGTAATTGGTTCTGAAAGTGTTGTAATTGCTTGTGATATTGCTATAATTGGTTGTGATAGCATTATAATTGCTTCTGATATTGTTATAATTTAGTCTGATATTGCTGTAATTTCTTCTGACACTGTTATAGTTGGTTATAATATTGCTGTAATAGGTTCTGATCGTGTTGTAATTGGTTCGGATAATGTTGTAATTATTTTAGATATTGTTGTATTTGCTTCTGATATTGTTGTGACACGGATATTGTTCTAATTGATTATGATATTGTTGTAATTGGTTCTAATAATGCTGTAATTGGTTCTAATAATGCTGTAATTGGTTCTAATAATGCTGTAATTGGTTCTAATAATGCTGTAATTGGTTCTAATAATGCTGTAATTGGTTCTAATAATGTTGTGATTGGTTGTGATATCTCTCACTCTAGTACATTCCGTTTACTCACCTCACGCAAAATAAACTCTTTTTAACATCTATGTAACACCAATGCACTCTAAGTTATCATTCATTAGGAATCGTTTATGTCGTTATCATGTCTCCTCGATTCTTTATCTTTTCTTTCCTCGCAGATCTGGTGAGAATTTTGTTGCATACCTCAAGAGCTTTTGAAGTTTGGTTTAATGCTTCTTTTAATGGTTCTAACATTTTCCATGAGTTCTTTAATGCTATTTATATATTTCGCATTTACTGATGGTGTTATCCTGCTTATGTGAGCCTGTGGAGGGAGACTCAGGGATGTACTTACCTATTTGAGCTTACGGGGGTTGAGCTCTGGCTCTTTGGTCCCGCCTCTCAACTGACAATCAATTGGTGTACAGATTCCTGAGCCTACTGGGCTCTATCATTTCTACATTTGAAACTGTCTATGGAGTCAGCTTCCACCACATTACTGCCTAATGCATTCCACCTGTTAACTACTCTGACACTGAAAAAGTTTTTGATTGTTGCCGCCGAAGGCGGCTAGTTTATTGTGCACCCCATACTCATCCTGAGCGGTAGCGCAAAAGCATTACAGAGGGCACAAAAGGTCTTTAACAGACCTCATCGTAGATTATTACATAAACAATTTCATCTATCCTTCACACCTTATAGTTACAATGTCAGCTAGTTACAGAGAAAGTGCTATTACAAGAGCTACATATTTACAGTAAGTCATCATACATTAATGGTAGGTCTTATCGCTAATACATAATAGTTTGACCAATGGGGATATTACAGAGTCATAGGGGAGCTTTTGTTTATTATTAGTCCTCAAAAAACACTACTTGTTTCTGAATCTCATATATCGTTCATCTACTGGAAGCGAAATGCGAAGCGATCTTTTGCTTTCTTTCCAGTTTCAATTACCTTACAATTATCTGGGTTAAGTTTTAGTTGTCATTTCTGTTGCTAACCTTTAAGCTGATCATGACTGGGCATTATCGGGACCCAGCTCCTGGACTAAACCTCTTCAGCCACCATTTGTGTAATGCAATAACACGTCCTGACCAAAATTTATGTTATTATATTACATTTTGAAACTCTGAGTAAACTTGGCTACTACAACCTGATTTTATATTTCCCCTCATCTTAATACTACTCTGTCGCTAAGCAGAACTTTATCTCGTCTTGACTCTCCGATGAACCATCTTTACCTATGTTCTCACAGTGCAAAACTTCAACCATGCCTGGTTGATACCTGGTTGATGGGGTTCTGGGAGTTCTTCTACTCCCCAAGCCCGGTCCGAGGCTAAGTTTGACTTGTGAGAGTTTGGTCCACCAGGCTGTTGCTTGCAGCGGCCCACAGGCTCATATCGGTATTCATTGTGAACTTTGCCTATTTTCACACAAAACCCTTAAGTTCTCTCTCTCTCTCTCTCTCTCTCTCTCTCTCTCTCTCTCTCTCTCTCTCTCTCTCTCTCTCTCTCTCTCTCTCTCTCTCTCTCTCTCTCTCTCTTTCTCTCTCTCTCTCTCTCTCTCTCTCTCTTTCTCTCTCTCTTTCTCTCTCTCTCTCTCTCTCTCTCTCTCTTTCTCTCTCTCTCTCTCTCTCTCTCTCTCTCTTTCTCTCTCTCTTTCTCTCTCTCTCTCTCTCTCTCTCTCTCTCTCTCTCTCTCTCTCTCTCTCTCTCCTCTCTCTCTCTCTCTCTCTCTCTCTCTCTCTCTCTCTCTCTCTCTCTCTCTCTCTCTCTCTCTCTCTCTCCCTCCCTCCCTATATCGTTGCCAGGTCGGTTCTTTCAGTATTTCTTGTATCCTATTCCACGCAATTGTTATTTAATACTATTAAGTGTCGACTTTGAACAGGCGGCGGCAGACCAGGAGGCCAACACATAGTGACATCAAGGAAACCACCTCACAGACAGGGCAAGAGAGAACGTCCTGGAGAAGCTCCCTAACAGCGTGTTCTCACACTGGCAAGATAGACTTCCCTAGCTCCCGCCTATAGTTATACTCTCCCTTGTAAATAGTCTAGAAACCCCATAGTTTTATCTAGTTAAACTTAAGGAAAATAATGAACTCAGAATTTTATGTTTTGTTGGTTACAAGTTGGGTGGAGGCGGGTCAGGAGCCCGTCCAGGGAGGCAAGATGGCGGACTCACTCAGGCAGGAGGGAGCGTTTCCCGCCCAAAATAAACTAGAAGCAAGGACACTGGGTCTCCAGGAAAGTTAGAATTACGACTGGCTGGCCGCCGGGAACACGGCCAATTAAAACATGCCGTTGCATGACGTGACGTCACCGCCCGCGCCGTGAGCGGGAGACTCGACCAGACTTGCTTCAATCCTAGCGTTCGTCGTGGGCGGACGCACCATTTGTCTCTCCAGCAAGAAGCAGTCTAGTTCACGGAGCGGGACGCCACCTGATGGAAATGAAGGTTGAAGGCAGTGGAGACGCCGAGCAACTGCCCGAGAAGAAATCCTGAGTGCCCAAACGTGGGATTTTAAGACGCGTTAGTCTTCCTGTCTACCTCGAGGGCGAGCTGGAAAGGCCAACTGGGGGACCTTCATGCCACTTCTGAAGGAACGACCTGAGACAAACGTGAGACAAACGGAAGTGGCCCTGGTCGACGACCGGCCGGTTGTGAAAGATCCTGGTCGATAGTTGTCTCCACCAACTGCAGTGCCCTGCAGTGTGGGATAGCCGAAGGTAAACCAGTAAACCATTGCACTGAGAGCGAAGAACGTCTAGAACCGTCTGTCGACCCTACCAGGGTGATTGAATGAGGACGATTGGAGATGATCAATCAGGATCAAGAGGATGCCCTAGTGACCATTCTGCCAATCACAACAGTCAACTCAGACGGGAGCATCAAGTCTACAGTCCACTGTCGACAAAGATAGATCAATTTCCCATCCACTTCCCCTTTACTTCCCCAAGTAGGCCTGGTCGAGGACCGGGTCACGGGGACACTAAGCCCCGAAATCATCTCAAGATAACTTACTCCTAGTGATAGGCTATTCATGGTGTTATTCCAGTGATTACACAGTCTATTTTATTATTTTTTCATAAGGGATTATAGTCACAGGTATATACTCACAGGCAGGAGTGAAAGGGAAGGTCTGGTCTACCACTGGATAAGGGAGTACCTTAGCAGCAGAAGACAGCGAGTCAGTGTGAGGGGTGAGGTCTCGGAGTGGCGAGATGTCACCAGTGGAGTCCCTCAGGAATCAGTCCTTGGATCTATACTGTTCCTGATATATATAAATGATCTCCTAGAGGGTATAGACTCGTTCCTCTCATTGTTTGCTGATGATGCAAAAATTATGAGGAGGATTAAGACAGAAGAAGATAGTATGAGGCTACAAGGTGACCTAAGCAAACTGAAGGAATGATCCAACATATGGCTACTAAAGTTTAACTCAAGTAAATGTAAGGTAATGAAACTAGGAGGAGGAAATAGGCCAGATTATGGATACTGAATGGGAGATGAAGTCCTTCATGAAACGGACAGAGAGATCTAGGAGTTCATATCACGCCAAATCTGTCTTTTGAGCCCACATCTAAAGAATAACATCGGCGGCGTATGCGAGGCTGGCTAACGTCAGAACAGCTTTCAAAAACCTGTGTAAGGAATCTTTCAGAACCTTGTATACCACATATGTAAGGCCAATCCTAGAGTATGCGGCCCCAGCATGGTGCCCGTACCTTGTCAAGCACAAGACGAAGCTGGAAAAATGTCAGAGGTATGCCACTAGGCTAGTCCCAGAACTAAGTGGCATGAGTTACGAGGAAAGGCTGAGGAAAGTTCACCTCACGTCGCTGGAAGACAGAAGAATCCGGGAAGACATGATCACCACATACAAAATTCTCAGGGGAATTGACAGGGTAGACAAGGATGGATTATTTAACACCGGTGGCACACGCACAGGGGGGGCACAGGTGGAAGCTGAGTACCCAAATGAGCCAAAGAGACATTAGAAAGAACTTTTTCAGTGTCAGAGTAGTTAGTAAATGAAATGCACTAGGAAGTGATGTGGTGGAGGCTGACTCCATACACAGTTTCAAATGTAGATATGATAGAGCCCAGTAGGCTCAGGAATCTGTACACCAGTTGATTGACGGTTGAGAGGCGGGACCAAAGAGCCAAAGCTCAACCTTCGCAAACTCAACTAGGTGAGTATAACTAGGTTAGTACACCACACACACACACACACACACACACACACACACACACACACACACACACACACACACACACACACACACACACATAACACACACACACACACACACACACACACACACACACACACACACACACACACACACGAATGAGTGTTCATCCGCGCCAGAGACGAGCATCTCCGTGCTATACCATCTTGTCACACGTCTCTCTCTCCCTACCAACACCAATTAAATAATTGTAAACAAAAACAGATCCCCGCGAGAGAGAGAGAGAGAGAGAGAGAGAGAGAGAGAGAGAGAGAGAGAGAGAGAGAGAGAGAGAGAGAGAGAGAGAGAGAGAGAGAGAGATCCTCCCCAGCACCGTCACACACATTACTGCTCACAAGCCTAACTCTATTTACGAAGTTTTTCCCAGCGCCTAATGACGCCACCGAGAACAACATCTGCAGGGGACGGTCTTGTTGAGCACTGTTGGGGGGTCTTGAGCACTGTTGGGGAGGGTCTTGAGCACTGTTGGGGTCTTGAGCACTGTTGGGAAGGGTCTTGAGCACTGTTGGGGAGGGTCTTGAGCACTGTTGGGGAGGGTCTTGTGCACTGTTGGGGGAGGGACTTGGATGATCATATCTCGAGGATGGCTTGAAGACATCCTTAGCTTGAACAAGCATAGCCCGAGGGATAGGTTGGGAAGTCTGCAGCTTGAACGACCCTAGCCTGAGAGTGAAGACACAGACGCAGGCAGGATTCGGACCGTCACACTTTGCGTCCCTACATATATTAATCAGCAATCATGTAAGAATGACTATAATAAGCACGTTCTGGGCTCCGCAAGCTGTGGCAGGTGTTCATTGTTGTATGCAACATTATAGGGTGCCTGTTACGTATAATGAAAGCTCTTTAAATCACTGTTAGTGGTGATAGAGGGACAAAGTTAGTGTGTGTGTGTGTGTGTGTGAGAGAGAGAGAGAGAGAGAGAGAGAGAGAGAGAGAGAGGGAGAGAGAGAGATAGAGTCACAGTGACTGAAAAATGAGAAAAGCGCATCAGGATTAGTTCCACTCTCGAGCAATGTAACTGAATTTATGGAAGCGCTGAAAACGTTGTAAACAAAGCCCAGCCACTCACTATACCATGACAGGTGTTGTAAACAAAGCCCATCCACTCACTATACCATGACAGGTGTTGTAAACAAAGCCCAGCCACTCACTATACCATGACAGGTGTTGTAAACAAAGCCCAGCCACTCACTATCCCATGACAGGTGTTGTAAACAAAGCCCAGCCACTCACTATACCATGACAGGTGTTGTAAACAAAGCCCAGCCACTCACTATACCATGACAGGTGTTGTAAACAAAGCCCAGCCACTCACTATACCATGACAGGTGTTGTAAACAAAGCCCAGCCACTCACTATCCCATGACAGGTGTTGTAAACAAAGCTCAGCCACTCACTATACCATGACAGGTGTTGTAAACAAATCCCAGCCACTCACTATACCATGACCGGTGCTGTAAACAAAGTCCAGTCATTCACTATACCATAGGAGGGGTCGTAAACAAAGCCCAGCCATTCACTATACCATAGCAGGGGTCGTAAACAAAGCCCAGCCATTCACTATACCATAGCAGGGGTCGTAAACAAAGCCCAGCCATTCACTATACCATATCAGGGGTCGTAAACAAAGCCCAGCCATTCACTATACCATAGCAGGGGTCGTAAACAAAGCCCAGCCATTCACTATATCATGACGGACGCTAAACTGACTGTCACATTGCTTAAAAAATGCAGAAAACTCAAAACATCCAATCATATAAAAATATATACATCATGGGTTATTATAACTGTTATGACCATTATTGTTAATCTATAATTGTTTTCATTTACAATAAGGAAGGTTATTCGAATATATTAAGAAGTATGTTTTAAGGAGAGACCAGATACGTGAGACACTGAGAAAGTCTTACGGTGTCGAATGTGGTGTTGTAGCTCCAGGTACTCGGCTCTGTCTCACTACGCGCGGTTACGTCTTTGTTGTAGAGGCCAGTGTGGTAGTGTAGGTGGGTGTTGTGGTGGCTAGGGTGGTAGTGTAGGTGGGTGTTGTGGTGGCTAGAGTGGTAGTGTAGGTGGGTGTTGTGGTGGCTAGGGTGGTAGTGTAGGTGGGTGTTGTGGTGGCTAGAGTGGTAGTGTAGGTGGGTGTTGCGGTGGCTAGGGTGGTAGTGTAGGTGGGTGTTGTGGTGGCTAGGGTGGTAGTGTAGGTGGGTGTTGTGGTGGCCAGGGTGGTAGTGTAGGTGGGTGTTGTAGTGGCTAGGGTGGTAGTGTAGGTGAGTGTTGTGGTGGCTAGGGTGGTAGTGTAGGTGGGTGTTGTAGTGGCTAGGGTGGTAGTGTAGGTGGGTGTTGTAGTGGCTAGGGTGGTAGTGTAGGTGAGTGTTGTGGTGGCTAGGGTGGTAGTGTAGGTGGGTGTTGTAGTGGCTAGGGTGGTAGTGTAGGTGGGTGTTGTAGTGGCTAGGGTGGTAGTGTAGGTGAGTGTTGTGGTGGCTAGGGTGGTAGTGTAGGTGGGTGTTGTAGTGGCTAGGGTGGTAGTGTAGGTGACCAGGGTGGTAGTGTAGGTGGGTGTTGTGGTGGCTAGGGTGGTAGTGTAGGTGGGTGTTGTGGTGGCTAGGGTGGTAGTGTAGGTGGGTGTTGTGGTGGCTAGGGTGGTAGTGTAGGTGGGTGTTGTGGTGGCTAGGGTGGTAGTGTAGGTGGGTGTTGTGGTGGCTAGGGTGGAAGTGTAGGTGGGTGTTGTAGTGGCTAGGGTGGTAGTGTAGATGAGTGTTGTGGTGGCTAGGGTGGTAGTGTAGGTGGGTGTTGTAGTGGCTAGGGTGGTAGTGTAGGTGAGTGTTGTGGTGGCTAGGGTGGTAGTGTAGGTGGGTGTTGTGGTGGCTAGGGTGGTAGTGTAGGTGGGTGTTGTGGTGGCTAGGGTGGTAGTGTAGGTGGGTGTTGTGGTGGCTAGGGTGGTAGTGTAGGTGGGTGTTGTGGTGGCTAGGGTGGTAGTGTAGGTGGGTGTTGTGGTGGCTAGGGTGGTAGTGTAGGTGGATGTTGTGGTGGCTAGGGTGGTAGTGTAGGTGGGTGTTGTGGTGGCTAGGGTGGTAGTGTAGGTGACCAGGGTGGTAGTGTAGGTGGGTGTTGTGGTGGCCAGGGTGGTAGTGTAGGTGGGTGTTGTGGTGGCTAGGGTGGTAGTGTAGGTGGGTGTTGCGGTGGCTAGGGTGGTAGTGTAGGTGGGTGTTGTAGTGGCCAGGGTGGTAGTGTAGGTGGGTGTTGTGGTGGCTAGGGTGGAAGTGTAGGTGGGTGTTGTAGTGGCTAGGGTGGTAGTGTAGGTGGGTGTTGTGGTGGCCAGTGTGGTAGTGTAGGTGGGTGTTGTGGTGGCTAGAGTGGTAGTGTAGGTGGGTGTTGTGGTGGCCAGGGTGGTAGTGTAGGTGGGTGTTGTGGTGGCTAGGGTGGTAGTGTAGGTGGGTGTTGTGGTGGCTAGGGTGGTAGTGTAGGTGGGTGTTGTGGTGGCCAGGGTGGTAGTGTAGGTGGGTGTTGTGGTGGCTAGGGTGGTAGTGTAGGTGGGTGTTGTGGTGGCTAGGGTGGTAGTGTAGGTGGGTGTTGTGGTGGCTAGGGTGGTAGTGTAGGTGGGTGTTGTGGTGGCCAGGGTGGTAGTGTAGGTGGGTGTTGTGGTGGCTAGGGTGGTAGTGTAGGTGGGTGTTGTGGTGGCTAGAGTGGTAGTGTAGGTGGGTGTTGTGGTGGCCAGGGTGGTAGTGTAGGTGGGTGTTGTGGTGGCTAGGGTGGTAGTGTAGGTGGGTGTCGTAGTGGCCAGGGTGGTAGTGTAGGTGGGTGTTGTGGTGGCTAGGGTGGTAGTGTAGGTGGGTGTTGTGGTGGCTAGGGTGGTAGTGTAGGTGGGTGTTGTGGTGGCTAGGGTGGTAGTGTAGGTGGGTGTTGTGGTGGCCAGTGTGGTAGTGTAGGTGGGTGTTGTGGTGGCCAGTGTGGTAGTGTAGGTGGGTGTTGTGGTGGCTAGGGTGGTAGTGTAGGTGGGTGTTGTGGTGGCTAGGGTGGTAGTGTAGGTGGGTGTTGTGGTGGCCAGGGTGGTAGCGTCACCACCTATGACCTTGGGTATAACCACAGTGGCTAACACCACGGTGGTGGGGCGGGCAGTGGGCACCCCAGGCTCCCCTTCTATCATATACATCATTGCCCCAGGGGAGGCGCCCCCCCGCCAGCCTTCTACCTCTCCCCCCGCCCGACCGTCCAAGTGGTTGGACGCCATTCCTTTCCCTCGTCCCATCCCAAATTCTTATCCTGACACCTTCCAAGTGCTATATAGTCGTAATGGCTTAGTACTTACTCCTGATAGTTCCATTCCATTCTACCTCCCCCCCCCCAGCCTTCTACCTCCCCCCAGCCTTCTACCCCCCCCCCCACAGCCTTCTACTCCCCCCCCAGCCTTCTACCTCCCCCCAGCTTTCTATCCCCCCCCCAGCCTTCTACTTCCCCCCCCCAAGCCTTTTACTTCCCCCCCAGCCTTCTACCTCCCCCCCAGCCATCTACTCCGCCCCCCCCAGCCTTCTACTTCCCCCCCCCAGCCTTTTACTTCCCCCCCAGCCTTTTACTTCCCCCCCCCAGCCTTTTACTTCCCCCCCAGCCTTCTACCTCCCCCCCCAGCCTTCTACTCCGCCCCCCCAGCCTTCTACTCCCCCCCCCAGCCTTTTACCTTCCCTCCCCCAGCCATCTACTCCGCCCCCCCAGCCTTCTACTTCCCCCCCCCAGCCTTTTACTTCCCCCCCCAGCCTTTTACTTCCCCCCCCCAGCCTTTTACTTCCCCCCCAGCCTTCTACCTCCCCCCCCCCGAGCCATCTACTCCGCCCCCCCAGCCTTCTACCTCCCCCCCCCAGCCTTCTACCTCCCCCCCCAGTCTTTTACTTCCCCCCCCCAGCCTTCTACCTCCCCCCCACCCATCTACTCCGCCCCCCCCCCCAGCCTTCTACCTCCCTGGAACACCCTCACTGATGGAAGGTAACTCAATAAGGGGAGATGCGGGTTGGTGCCTACAACGCCGCCGTTCCTCCTATTTATGCTGAGAATTTCCTGTTGATTTTCTATTTTGTTGTATCCGTTGTTGGTTCATCGTGGATATCGTTCCTCTTGTCAGTTTTCTTTGGTTTCTTGTCTATATCTCGAATGTGATATTTTTATATTTTTTTACATATTCCCTTTAATCTGTGCATATCTAATTTTACCTTTTGATTTACAAGTAATGTCGTTTATTTATCTATTCCGTGCTAATTGTCTCTATTGTATTATTCTTGATTATATCTTCGTGAATATGAAGTATTGCAAGGACATATCAGGCGATCACTCCCCCACAAGGGCCCATGTGTGTGAAGGTATACAATATATCAAGACTCTCCCACATGGGAACCTTTGTGAACGTTGTGGATGATAAACACAACATTAAACAAGAAAGAAACTTTAAGAGACAAAGCAATTCAATTTCAGTTTCAATTCGTATAGCAATAGATAATGCAACCCAAGGTGAAGACCCCTTTACATAGCATCTTGAGGTTATCTTCAGATGATTTCGGGGCTTAGCGTCCCCGCGGCCCGGTCCTCGATCAGGCCTCCTTTTTGTTACACACCCCAAGGAAGCAGCCCGTAGCAGCTGTCTAACTCCCAGGTACCTATTTACTGCTAGGTAACAGGGGCATCAGGGTGAAAGAAACCTTTTGCCCATTTGTCTCCGCCTCCACCGGGGATCGAACCCGGGACCTCAGGACTACGTTTCCGAAGCGCTGTCCACTCAGCTGTCAGGCGCCCGACAATGAGAATTATGTAATGTGTAAGGAGTGATGACCTCCAGGAAGTCTCCACCATGGAGTAAATAGAAGTGAATAAAGTGGATGGAATAGGTTGGTGAGAAACCAAGCAACACTACAGGCTTTTTTCCATAACAAAAAGAATGAAGTAAAGAGGCCCATGCTAGAGCCGAGTGTGACCAGGCAGCACACCTTGCAAAAGATCTTAAGCAATATCCAAAAAGTTGGAAGATAGTTAATGAAATGCCATATACAGAAAGGGAGGCAAAAGGAGGCACGAAACTACAGGTCAGTGTTCCTAAGATGTATACCATCGAAGGTGACAGTATACCATTCTAGGTGACAGTATACCATCCAAGGTGACAGTATACCATTCTAGGTGACAGTATACCATCCAAGGTGACAGTATACCATCCAAGGTGACAGTATACCATTCTAGGTGACAGTATACCATCCATGGTGACAGTATACCATCCAAGTTGACAGTATACCATCCAAGTTGACAGTATACCATCCAAGGTGACAGTATACCATCCAAGGTGACAGTATACCATCCAAGTTGACAGTATACCATCCAAGTTGACAGTATACCATCCAAGGTGACAGTATACCATCCAAGTTGACAGTATACCATCCAAGTTGACAGTATACCATCCAAGGTTACAGTATACCATCCAAGGTGCTGGAACAAATCGTACGAAAGTTAGCATTAAGAAATACGGCGGCAAGAACAGATTCACCAAATTCGTTTCACTAAATTCAAATTAGTTCATGCGGGACCAAAGAACCAGAGCTCAACCCCCTCAAGCACAATTAGGTGAGTATCACAGTGAGTTAAGGAACGCCAAATGATATGATTGGACGAGAGAGAAAAAGATATAAATATTGAAAACAGAACATTCTGCGAGTTTTAGAGCCATCAGCCAGTCTTCGACACAGTACCCCACATGAAGACATTGCAAAAATTTGCAGAGAGAGATAAGTGAGAACAGAAGAGAGACACAGTGAAAGGAGAACATTCAGCGTAGTAAACATGTTCCAAACGGGGTCCCACAAGGCTTGATGTTAGGAATTCATTACAAATCACTGTAAATGATTTACCCCTGTGTGTGTACTCACCTAGTTGTACTCACCTAGTTGTGTTTGCGGGGGTTGAGCTCTGACTCTTTGGTCCCGCCTCTCAACTGTCAATCAACTGGTGTACAGATTCCTGAGCCTACTGGGCTCTATCATATCTACACTTGAAACTGTGTATGGAGTCAGCCTCCACCACATCACTTCCTAATGCATTCCATTTGTCAACCACTCTGACACTAAAAAAGTTCTTTCTAATATCTCTGTGGCTCATTTGGGCACTCAGTTTCCACCTGTGTCCCCTTGTGCGTGTGCCCCTTGTGGTAAATAGCCTGTCTTTATCTACCCTATCAATTCCCTTAAGAACCTTGAATGTGGTGATCATGTCCCTCCTAACTCTTCTGTCTTCCAGCGAAGTGAGGTTTAATTCCCGTAATCTCTCCTCGTAGCTCATACCTCTCAGCTCGGGTACTAGTCTGGTGGCAAACCTTTGAACCTTTTCCAGTTTAGTCTTATAATTGACTAGATATGGACTCCAAGCTGGGGCTGCATACTCCAGGATTGGCCTGACATATGTGGTATACAAAGTTCTGAATGATTCTTTACACAAGTTTCTGAATGCCGTTCGTATGTTGGCTAGCCTGGCATATGCCGCTGATGTTATCCTCTTGATATGTGCTGTAGGAGACAGGTCTGGCGTGATATCAACTCCCAAGTCTTTTTCTTTCTCTGACTCCTGAAAAATTTCCTCTCCCAGATGATACCTTGTATCTGGCTTCCTGCTCCCTACACCTATCTTCATTACATTAGATTTGGTTGGTTAAACTTTAACAACCATTTGTTCGACCATTCCTTCAGCTTGTCTAGGTCTTCTTGAAGCCTCAAACAGTCCTCTTCTGTTTTAATCCATCTCATAATTTTAGCATCGTCCGCAAACATTGAGAGAAATGAATCTATACCCTCCGGGAGATCATTTACATATATCAGAAACAAGATAGGACCGAGTACAGAGCCCTGTGGGACTCCACTGGTGACTTCACGCCAATCGGAGGTCTCACCCTCACCGTAACTGTATTCACCTATTTGTACTCACCTATTTGTGCTTGCAGGATCGAGCATTGACTCTTGGATCCCGCCTTTCCAGCTATCGGTTGTTTACAGCAATGACTCAACAATGACTGTGTGTGTGTGTGTGTGTGTGTGTGTGTGTGTGTGTGTGTGTGTGTGTGTGTGTGTGTGTGTGTGTGTGTGTGTGTACTCACCTAGTTGTACTCACCTAGTTGTGTCTGCAGGATCGAGCATTGACTCTTGGATCCCGCCTTTCGAGCATCGGTTGTTTACAGCAATGACTCCTGTCCCATTTCCCTATCATACCTGGTTTTAAAATTATGAATAGTATTTGCTTCCACAACCTGTTCCTGAAGTGCATTCCATTTTCCCACTACTCTCACGCTAAAAGAAAACTTCCTAACATCTCTGTGACTCATCTGAGTTTCAAGCTTCCATGCATGTCCCCTCGTTCTGTTACTATTCCGTGTGAACATTTCGTCTGTGTCCACTCTGTCAATCCCCCTGAGTATTTTATACGTTCCTATCATGTCCCCCCTCTCCCTTCTTCTTTCTAGTGTCGTAAGGCACAGTTCCCTCAGGCGCTCCTCATTCCTCATCCCTCGTAGCTCTGGGACGAGTCTCGTCGCAAACCTCTGAACCTTTTCCTGTTCCATTATATGCTTCTTCAGATGGGGACTCCATGATGAGGCGGCATACTCTAAGACTGGCCTCACGTAGGCAGTGTAAAGCGCCCTAAATGCCTCCTTACTTAGGTTTCTGAATGATGTTCTAACTTTTGCCAGTGTAGAGTACGCTGCTGTCGTTATCCTATTTATATGTGCCTCAGGAGATAGATTAGGTGTTACGTCCACTCCTAGGTCTCTTTCACGCGTCGTCACAGGTAGGCTGTTCCCCTTCATTGTGTACTGTCCCTTTGGTCTCCTATCTCCTAGTCCCATTTCCATAACTTTACATTTGCTCGTGTTGAATTCCAGTAGCCATTTCTCTGACCATCTCTGCAACCTGTTCAGGTCCTCTTGGAGGATCCTGCAATCCTCATCTGTCACAACTCTTCTCATCAACTTTGCGTCATCCGCAAACATCGACATGTAGGACTCTACGCCTGTAAACATGTCGTTAACATATACAAGAAATAGAATTGGTCCCAGCACCGATCCTTGTGGTACTCCACTTGTTACTGTTCGCCAGTCCGACTTCTCGCCCCTTACCGTAACTCTTTGGCTCCTTCCTGTTAGGTAGCTCCTTATCCATGCTAGGACCTTTCCCGCCTGCCTCTCGAGCATGAACAGCAGTCTCATGTGCGGTACTGTATCAAAGGCTTTTGGCAGTCCAGAAATATGCAGTCTGCCCAACCATTTCTGTCCTGTCTTATCCTCGTTATTTTATCATAGAATTCCAGAAGGTTTGTTAGGCACGATTTCCCTGTCCAGAACCCATGTTGATGTTTGTTCACAAACCTAATGTTCTCCAGGTGTGCAACCAGTCGTAGCCTAATTATTCTTTCCAGTATTTTACAGGGGATGCTTGTCAGTGATACAGGTCTATAGTTAAGTGCCTCCTCCCTATCACCTTTCTTGAAGATCGGCACGACATTTGCCTTCTTCCAGCAACTGGGCAATTCTCTCGACATAAGTGACTCATTAAAGACCCTTGCCAGAGGCACGCTGAGGGCCTGTGCTGCTTCTTTTAGCATCCACGGTGATACTTTGTCTGGTCCAACTGCTTTAGTTGCATCTAGAGTTGTCAACTGTTTCATTACCTCCTCTGCTGTCACCTCCATATCTGATAGTCTTTCATCTAGGGTAACCCCTTCCAACAATGGGAGCTGCTCAGGCTCGGTAGTGAACACTCCATGGAAACTGGCATTCAGTGCCTCGCAGATTTCCTTGTCACTTTCAGTATATGCCCCCTCTGTCTTCCTTAGTCTTAATTGTCACTTGGTCGTTCACCGACATTTTTCTTCTTATATGACTGTCTAGTAACTTGTTTTTCGCTTTGATTGCAATATCGTTCTCATAGTCCCTTTCCGATGTTCGTCTTATGTTAATGTAATCGTTCCTAGCTCTGTTGTATCTGATCCTGTTGTCCTCTGTCCTTTGTCTTCTGTACTTCCTCCACTCCCTCCTGCTGGCCATTTTTGCTTCCCGACACTGTCTATTAAACCATGGGTTATTATATTCCTTCTTATTTTTTCCCTTTACTGTTGGTATAAATCTCTCTTCGGCCTCCTGGCATTTCTGTATGACTAGGTCCATCATATCTTGGACTGTTTTTCCTCTAATTTCGTCCTCCCACTGCACTTCACCCAGATAGTCCCTTATCCTCTTGTAGTCCCCTTTCCTATAGTCAACTCTCCTTTCCCAGACCTCTTGTCCCATGGTCATAAGTTTGAATTCCATCATGTAGTCAAAGACTAGGACACAATGGTCACTGGCCCCTAGAGGTATTTCATGCTCTAAATTCTCGATATCTTCTACGTTCTGGGTGAAAATCAGGTCTAATAGGCTCGGTGCATCTCCTCCTCTTTCCCTTGTGTCTTCCTTCACATGTTGTGTTAGGAAATTCCTGTCTATAACATCTACTAATTTCGCTCCCCACGTTTCGTCCCCTCCATGGGGATTCCCTGATTCCCAATTTATCTCTCCATGATTTAGGTCCCCCATGATCAGCAGCTTCGCTCTCATTCTGTGGGCTAGTGTTGCTGCCTTCTGCAGTTCATCTATACATGCTTTGTTGTTGTCATCATACTCCTTCCTGGGTCTTCTACTGTTTGGTGGGGGATTGTAGATTACCAATATCACAATCTTCCTCCCATCTACTGTCAGAGTTCCATGTATGAAACTGTATGAATATGAATAAGGGAAAGATAGTCCCTTATCCTCCTGTAGTTCCCTTTCCTGTAGTCAACTCTCCTTTCCCAGACCTCTTGTCCCATGGTCACAAGTTTGAGTTCCATCAAGAAGTCAAGGACACAATGATCACTGGCCCCTATAGGTAATTCATGTTCCAAATTCTCGGTGTCTTCTACGTTCTGGGTGAAAATCCGGTCTAATTGGCTCGGTGTATTCCCTCCTCTTGTGTTAGGAAATTCCTGTCTATATCATCTACTAACTTTGCTCCCCACGTTTCTTCCCAACCATGAGGATTCCTTGATTCCCAGTTTACATCTCCATGATTTAGGTCCTCAATGACCAGCAGTTTCGTTCTCATTCTATGAGCTAATGTTGCTGCCCTCTGCAGTTCATCTATACATGCCTTGTTGTTGTCATCATACTACTGCCTGGGTCTTCTTCTGTTTGGTGGGGGATTGTAGATTACCAAGATCACAATCTTCCTCCCATCTGCTGTCAGAGTTTCATGTATGAAGCTTGTGATGTCATTGGTACCCCGATTTTCCAGGTCTTCAAACTTCCATTTCCGCTTTATTAGGATTACCACTCCCCCTCCCTGTCCCTGTGTCCTTTCTTTTCTTATCACCTGGTACCCCTCTGGAAAGATTGCATCCGAGATCCTGCCATTTATTTTAATTTCCACTATTGCAACTATGTCAGGATCTGGCTCACTAACTCATTCTCTTATCTCTTCTGCTTTATTAGATACCCCATCAGCATTGGTGTACCAAATCTTGAGATTATTCTTGGAAACTCTGGTACCAGAGTTCACACTTTCTTTGGGGGGTCTGGAAGGATCTGGGTGGTGTCAGGGAGGGTGAATAGGGTCTGGGGGGGTGTCTGGGGGCGAATAAGGTCTGGGCATCTAGGAAGGTAGGTAGGAAGGTCTGGGGTAGGAAGGTCTGGGTAGGTAGGTCTGGGTAGGTAGGTCTGTGGTAGGAAGGGCATACTGGGTCTGAAAATTAGGGAGGGTCTGAGAGGCATTGGGAGGTTGAGAGGTAGTGTGAGGCTGAGAGTCAGATAGAGGTTGAGAGGTTGGGGGGGGGGAAGGATAGTGGAGGGGGAAAGAGAGGGAGAATAGAGCATGGGTAGTGAGAGTGGGAGAGGTAGTATTAGTCAGGGGGGATTCAGGGGTAGATGTGGGCATTGGGGCAGAAGGGGAGAAGAGGAAGAGGGGGGGTTGCAAGGATATGGGGTCATATGCGAGTAGGGGGGCAGAGGAGGGGTGAGGGGTTGCGCGGGTTTTGGGGGTTTAAGGGATGAGGGGGTCATTGGAAGATGGGATGATGCAAATGGAATTGAATGCAATGGGATCAAAAGGGACAGGGGAAGTTGTTGGGGAGAGAAGCAGGGGCTGATTTGGAGAGGGTGTGGCTTGAGAAGCAGTTGTGGGGTGGGTAGCAAGGGTAGGGTGGGTAACTACACTCAAATGGGTAGAATTCCTGTGGCATACAGGTTGGCTCACCCTATGAGCTATCTGTTCATTTTTTTGTCATATATCTATCAATAAACATGTTGTAATTGTTTCTGCTACCTCTGAGTAAATGTTTGTGTTGTAGTATGTACTCTACTGCCTCTTCATTAGAAAACTGTTCCAAGACAGGTTGATTCTTGTTACAGTTGAAAGGTCCAATCCGGCGGCTGATTTCCACCTCATTTCCTGCCATCTCGGCTCTAATACCTTATAAAATATCGTGCAACTCAAATTCTTCCATCTCCATTTTTTCCTGCCTCGATGATGCCCTGGAATTGAGTAATCCATGGAGGATAATTGACCTCTTTCTGAGTGACGTGCACTCATGCTGGTCACCCCTGGATACCCCCATCCCTCCCACACTTGCTACTCCTTTCCCCTCTACTCCCCTTTCCCTAGCTATGCTGTTGTTCCTGCCTAATTCATTTACAAGCCGAGTACATTAACTTTCCCATGCTTCCCTACTCTTCCTAATGTCTCCCTGAATATAGTCCATAACCTCTTGTTTTTGTCTCTCAACCTCGTCCTGTATTTGTTTAGCGATCTCACTATTAATCCCCATGGATTAGATCCTCTATCCAAACATTCCTCCTATCTACAAATTTCTCTTATCAGCTTCTCCACAAACCGGTCCTCTTCTTCATTCATGGTACTGTTTGACCTAGACGCCCTTCCTGATCTAGTCATTGCAATAAACAACCTTAGACAACAGGCGTTCCAATTACCTTACCGATCTGATATACACAATATAGGCGAGTGAGTCTCTAGACTTTTCCCACGTGGTGTAATAAGGGTTGCAGCCGGGGTGAGGTCACAGTCGGTCACAGATTGAGGCTGGTGAGGTCACGGTCAGCGTGAGGTCTGCTCCACTACTTCACACCGCCATGATGTTTTCAACACCTATTTGAATTACGCTATGTTTACTTTCTTTCTTCACTTTCTTATGGTTTGAGTCAATTTCCAAGTTTTTCATTCACTTGCATACACTTTTTCACTTCGAAGAAGCCTGATTATCCCTCCCACTTCACTAGTAACCCTGGAGCTTCCCAACCCACGTCCATCCACCACAACTGACAACACGACTGTGAGTCATACACACAGTACTCACCTAATTGTACTCACCTAATTGTGCTTGCGGGGGGTTGAGCTCTGGCTCTTTGGTCCCGCCTCTCAACCGTCAATCAACTGGTGTACAGGTTCCTGAGCCTACTGGGCTCTATCATATCTACATTTGAAACTGTGTATGGAGTCAGCCTCCACCACATCACTTCCTAATGCATTCCATTTACTAACTACTCTGACACTGAAAAAGTTCTTTCTAACGTCTCTGTGGCTCATTTGGGTACTCAGCTTCCACCTGTGTCCCCTTGTTCGTGTCCCACCAGTGTTGAATAGTTCATCCTTGTTTACCCGGTCGATTCCCCTGAGGATTTTGTAGGTTGTGATCATGTCCCCCCTTACTCTTCTGTCTTCCAGTGTCGTAAGGTGCATTTCCCGCAGCCTTTCCTCATAACTCATGCCTCTTAGTTCTGGGACTAGTCTAGTAGCATACCTTTGGACTTTTTCCAGCTTCGTCTTGTGCTTGACAAGGTACGGGCTCCATGCTGGGGCCGCATACTCCAGGATTGGTCTTACATATGTGGTGTACAAGATTCTGAATGATTCCTTACACAGGTTCCTGAACGCCGTTCTGATGTTAGCCAGCCTCGCATATGCCGCAGACGTTATTCTCTTTATGTGGGCTTCAGGAGACAGGTTTGGTGTGATATCAACTCCTAGATCTTTCTCTCTGTCTGTTTCATTAAGTACTTCATCTCCTATTCTGTATCCTGTGCCTGGCCTCCTGTTTCCACTGCCTAGTTTCATTACTTTGCATTTACTCGGGTTGAACTTCAACAGCCATTTGTTGGACCATTCACTCAGTCTGTCCAGGTCATCTTGTAGCCTCCTACTATCATCCTCTGTTTTAATCCTCCTCATAATTTTTGCATCGTCGGCAAACATTGAGCGGAACGAATCTATACCCTCTGGGAGATCATTTACATATACCAGAAACAGTATAGGTCCAAGGACTGACCCCTGCGGGACTCCACTTGTGACATCTCGCCAATCTGAGACCTCACCCCTCACACAGACTCGTTGTCTCCTGTTGCTTAGGTACTCCTCTATCCACCGGAGTACCTTCCCTCTCACTCCAGCCTGCATCTCCAACTTTCGCACTAGCCTCTTGTGTGGCACTGTATCAAAGGCTTTCTGACAATCCAAAAATATGCAGTCTGCCCACCCTTCTCTTTCTTGCCTTATTTTTGTTGCCTGGTCGTAGAATTCAATTAACCCTGTGAGGCAGGACCTGCCATCCCTGAACCCATGTTGATGCTGTGTTACAAAGTTCCTTCGCTCCAGATGCTCCACTAGTTTTTTTCACACAATCTTCTCCATCAGCTTGCATGGTATGCAGGTTAGGGACACTGGCCTGTAGTTCAGTGCCTCCTGTCTATCCCCTTTCTTGTATATCGGGACTACGTTAGCTGCTTTCCAAATATCTGGCAGTTCCCCTGTGATATACACAAGCCGAGTATATCAAGCCGATAACAGTGTGTGTGTGTGTGTGTGTGTGTGTGTGTGTGTGTGTGTGTGTGTGTGTGTGTGTGTGTGTGTGTTTACAAAAATTAGTAGTTAGTAAGAGTTGATTGACAGATGAGAAGGGACCAAACAGCCAGATCTCAGCCCCCGCAAGAGCAACTAGGTGAGTACTACTAGGTGTGTGCAAGCTCGTGCTCATGCTCCTATCTGTCCCATTTCTCATTATCTGTCACAGTTTATGGCTCCCCCTCCCAGCTTTACATCTTACCTCCGCCACCCTCCCCCCCAGAACCTCCTTTTCTTCCCACTCTTCTCATACCTTTCCTCTTGTCCCTTCCGTAACCCCTTTTGAGTATTCCCTTCCATAACCTTTCTCAATCCATCCCTTAAGTTACGGTTTATTTGGTTATATAAATATATATATATTTATATATATATATATATATATATATATATATATATATATATATATATATATATATATATATATATATATATATATATATATTACGAATATGTCATCTACATAACGGCAGTATACAGTTGGTCTTTGTCTGCTACTGAAGACCCTATCTTCGATGGTTCCCATATAAAAATTAGCAAATAAAACTCCTAAGGGGGAGCCCATTGCTACTCCGTCTATTTGTAAATACATGTCTCCTTGTGGACTGATGAAAGGGGCTTCCTTTGTACATGCTTCGAGAAGACTTTTCAAGTGTGGCTCAGGTATGTCTAATTTGGGGGTGCTCTCGTCTCTGTATACTCTGTCCAGTATCATTCCTATGGTTGTGTCGACTGGGACGTTGGTAAAAAGGGATTCAACGTCCAGGGAAGCGATGATTCCATCGGGCTGGGTAGATTTGATCAATTCTAGGAAAAATTTTCCTAGAATTGATCAAATCTACCCAGCCCGATGGAATCATCGCTTCCCTGGACGTTGAATCCCTTTTTACCAACGTCCCAGTCGACACAACCATAGGAATGATACTGGACAGAGTATACAGAGACGAGAGCACCCCCAAATTAGACATACCTGAGCCACACTTGAAAAGTCTTCTCGAAGCATGTACAAAGGAAGCCCCTTTCATCAGTCCACAAGGAGACATGTATTTACAAATAGACGGAGTAGCAATGGGCTCCCCCTTAGGAGTTTAAATATAATTATATATATATATAATATATATATATATATATATATATATTATATATATATATAATATATAAATAATATATATATATATATATATTATATATATATATAATATATATATATATATATTATATATATATATATATATGTCGTACCTAGTAGCCAGAACGCAGTTTTTGGCCTACTACGCAAGGCCCAATTTGCCTAATAAGCCAAGTTTTCCTGAATTAACATATTTTCTCTAATTTTTTTTCTTATGAAATGATAAAGCTACCCATTTCATTATGTATGAGGTCAATTTTTTTTATTGTAGTTAAAAATAAAGTAGTTATATTACCGAACCTAACCAACCCTACCTAACCTAACCTAACCTATCTTTATAGGTTAGGTTAGGTTAGGTTGCCGAAAAAGTTAGGTTAGGTTAGGTTAGGTAGGTTAGGTAGTCGAAAAAATATTAATTCATGAAAACTTGGCTTATCAGGCAAATTGGGCCTTGCATAGTAGGCTGAGAAGTGCATTCTGGCTACTAGGTACGACATATATATATATATATATATATATATATATATATATATATATATATATATATATATATATATATATATATATATATATATATATATATTATATATATATATATATATATATATATTATATATATATATATATATATATATATATATATATTATATATATATATATATATATATATATATATATATATATATATATTATATATATATTATATATATATTGGGGTTATATATATATAACCCCAATATCGGCAACTGGCACGCGTCTCACACCACACGCCCTCCGAATTGCTGTGGCCCTCCGCCTTGCTGCCCCAATCCACGCCAGATATAGGTGTATTTACGGCGAGGTGGTGGCTGACAGGTACGGCCACCATGGCCTACTCTGCCAAAGCACAGGGGGATGGCACTCGAGGCACAGCGAAGTTAACGACATCATCAAGAGGAGCTTCACCACAGCTGGATGCCCAGCTGAAAGAGAGCCCCGTTACCTAACGCCCCGTAACTCTGATGCTCTTATTGGTCGCCCGGATGGTATCACAGTGATCCCCCTGGAAGAATGGCAAGCAGTTGGTATGGGACTACACGTGCGTATCAACCCTGGCTAACACCTACATTAACCTCAGTGTTGCACAACCAGGTGGCGCTGCCACCCACAGGGAAGCAGCCAAATCCCGTAAGTATAGAGAACTGGATCACCACTACAATTTTGTCCCTATTTCTTCTGAGACACTCGGCGCCTGGGGTAAAAGTGCTACCAGTTTTTTGAAGGAACTGGGTTCTAGGCTCATTGAAACGACAAGGGACCCAAGACCTGCAAGCTTTCTTTTCCAGCGCCTCAGTGTGGCGATACAGAGGGTAAATGCACACTGCATCCAGGGTTCCTGCCCGCCATCTGAGGAGCTGGAGGAACTCGACAACCTATGATAACCATCTTTGTAACCCATATGTAACTCCTTTTTTGTAACAAAGTTCAAATAAAGTAAATATATATGTGTACATGCAAAAGAATGGGGAAGGTAGGAGAAGATAATATTAGTGTTCAGTGAGAAACCACAAGGTCTTCTCTGAATACTTTTTATTTTCTTCTCCGAGGCTATGGGTCCCCACATTGGCACTAGAGGTGGTACCCTCACAAACTATATATATATATATATATATATATATATATATATATATATATATATATATATATATATATATATAATGGTATATACCATAACCATGATATAATATATCATGGTTAACCATGATATATTTTGTTTATATCATTGTCTATCTCCATATTTAGCGCCCATTCTCTTTCACTATATTTTCGATGTTAACTTTTTTTTCAATTCTTTTATCCTTAACTTCCTGTTTTGCCCAATTGCCTTTCCCCAGTTTACTCCAATGTCACTTATTTCCCTCCTCCTCCTTCCTTCGACATATTCATATCTCTCTCTCTCTCTCTCTCTCTCTCTCTCTCTCTCTCTCTCTCTCTCTCTCTCTCTCTCTCTCTCTCTCTCTCTCTCTCTATCTCTCTCTCTATCTCTCTCTCTCTCTCTCTCCCCCCACCCCCCTTACCCTCCCCAACCGGTCTCACTTTCCCCGCGGCTTCCAATCGGGGCGAACAAGCTTGTTGAAGCGATAACTAGCCATTGTGGCGACAGAGCGACCTCGAGCCAGACATTAGACGGACCATTACTGTGTATATAAACCAGAGGCCGACCTCCACTACCCCGGTCCACCATCCCAGCGGCCCGGGATGGGAGGAAAGGCCGCGCAGGTTATCACCAGTCGGGATGCTGCTATCCCAGTTCCTGGTCTGCTGCTATCCCAGCTCCTGGTCTGCTGCTATCCCAGCTCCTGGTCTGCTGCTATCCCAGCTCCTGGTCTGCTGCTATCCCAGTTCCTGGTCTGCTGCTATCCCAGCTCCTGGTCTGCTGCTATCCCAGTTCCTGGTCTGCTGCTATCCCAGATCCTGGTCTGCTGCTATCCCAGCTCTTGGTCTGCTGCTATCCCAATTCCTGGTCTGCTGCTATCCCAGTTCCTGGTCTGCTGCTATCCCAGTTCCTGGTCTGCTGCTATCCCAGCTCTTGGTCTGCTGCTATCCCAGTTCCTGGTCTGCTGCTATCCCAGTTCCTGGTCTGCTGCTATCCCAGCTCCTGGTCTGCTGCTATCCCAGCTCCTGGTCTGCTGCTATCCCAGCTCCTGGTCTGCTGCTATCCCAGCTCCTGGTCAGCTGCAATCCCAGCTCCTGGTCTGCTGCTATCCCAGCTCCTGGTCTGCTGCTATCCCAGCTCCTGGTCTGCTGCTATCCCAGCTCCTGATCTGCTGCTATCCCAGCTCCTGGTCAGCTGCAATCCCAGCTCCTGGTCTGCTGCTATCTCAGCTCCTGGTCTGCTGCTATCCCAGCTCCCGGTCAGCTGCAATCCCAGCTCCTGGTCTGCTGCTATCTCAGCTCCTGGTCTGCTGTGGCTTCTGCGGGATGGTTCGATGGCATCTTGGGTGCATTTGTTTTTTTTGGCGGCATTTAAGATAATGTTTTGGAATTTAGGATAATTTGGCTAAATTAAAATCAATTTTAGAGGGTTATTAGAAGATGTTAACTGTTAACATTGTGTTAATATCTTTCTTTGTGATAATGTCATCAGTGTGCTGTGGTAGTGTTAATGTTATCAGTGTGCTGTGGTAGTGTTAATGTTATCAGTGTGCTGTGGTAGTGTTAATGTTATCAGTGCTGTGGTAGTGTTAATGTTATCAGTGTGCTGTGGTAGTGTTAATGTTATCAGTGCTGTGGTAGTGTTAATGTTATCAGTGTGCTGTGGTAGTGTTAATGTTATCAGTGCTGTGGTAGTGTTAATGTCATCAGTGCTGTGGTAGTGTTAATGTCATCAGTGCTGTGGTAGTGTTAATGTCATCAGTGCTGTGGTAGTGTTAATGTCATCAGTGTGCTGTGGTAGTGTTAATGTCATCAGTGTGCTGTGGTAGTGTTAATGTCATCAGTGCTGTGGTAGTGTTAATGTCATCAGTGTGCTGTGGTAGTGTAAATGTTATCAGTGCTGTGGTAGTGTTAATGTTATCAGTGCTGTGGTAGTGTTAATGTTATCAGTGTGCTGTGGTAGTGTTAATGTTATCAGTGCTGTGGTAGTGTTAATGTCATCAGTGCTGTGGTAGTGTTAATGTCATCAGTGCTGTGGTAGTGTTAATGTCATCAGTGCTGTGGTAGTGTTAATGTTATCAGTGCTGTGGTAGTGTTAATGTTATCAGTGTGCTGTGGTAGTGTTAATGTCATCAGTGTGCTGTGGTAGTGTTAATGTTATCAGTGCTGTGGTAGTGTTAATGTTATCAGTGTGCTGTGGTAGTGTTAATGTCATCAGTGTGCTGTGGTAGTGTTAATGTTATCAGTGTGCTGTGGTAGTGTTAATGTCATCAGTGCTGTGGTAGTGTTAATGTTATCAGTGTGCTGTGGTAGTGTTAATGTCATCAGTGCTGTGGTAGTGTTAATGTCATCAGTGTGCTGTGGTAGTGTTAATGTCATCAGTGCTGTGGTAGTGTTAATGTTATCAGTGTGCTGTGGTAGTGTTAATGTTATCAGTGCTGTGGTAGTGTTAATGTTATCAGTGCTGTGGTAGTGTTAATGTTATCAGTGTGCTGTGGTAGTGTTAATGTTATCAGTGCTGTGGTAGTGTTAATGTTATCAGTGCTGTGGTAGTGTTAATGTCATCAGTGCTGTGGTAGTGTTAATGTTATCAGTGTGCTGTGGTAGTGTTAATGTTATCAGTGCTGTGGTAGTGTTAATGTTATCAGTGCTGTGGTAGTGTTAATGTTATCAGTGTGCTGTGGTAGTGTTAATGTTATCAGTGCTGTGGTAGTGTTAATGTCATCAGTGCTGTGGTAGTGTTAATGTTATCAGTGTGCTGTGGTAGTGTTAATGTTATCAGTGCTGTGGTAGTGTTAATGTTATCAGTGCTGTGGTAGTGTTAATGTCATCAGTGTGCTGTGGTAGTGTTAATGTTATCAGTGTGCTGTGGTAGTGTTAATGTTATCAGTGCTGTGGTAGTGTTAATGTCATCAGTGCTGTGGTAGTGTTAATGTTATCAGTGCTGTGGTAGTGTTAATATCATCAGTGTGCTGTGGTAGTGTTAATATCATCAGTGTGCTGTGGTAGTGTTAATGTTATCAGTGCTGTGGTAGTGTTAATGTCATCAGTGCTGTGGTAGTGTTAATGTTATCAGTGTGCTGTGGTAGTGTTAATGTTATCAGTGTGCTGTGGTAGTGTTAATATCATCAGTGTGCTGTGGTAGTGTTAATGTTATCAGTGTGCTGTGGTAGTGTTAATGTTATCAGTGCTGTGGTAGTGTTAATGTTATCAGTGCTGTGGTAGTGTTAATGTTATCAGTGTGCTGTGGTAGTGTTAATATCATCAGTGTGCTGTGGTAGTGTTAATATCAAAATCGATACCCAAGATCCGATTCCCGGACAGACAGTATAGTTTTCGAACAGGAAGATCTTGTGTAACAAATCTACTTAGTTTTCATCATAGAGCCACATAGTCAACCCAGCCACCTCTTTCCTATATTATCTATATCTATCTGGACGTAAAAAAGGCTTTTGACAGTCCTACACAAGATGCTGTTCGCTGTTCTGGATACTAAAACATGCTGGAGGAGTGACAGGGAGACTTCTAACATTTTCTAGTTAGACATGTCAGAAAATCATTAATAAATAAATCATTCTAAGTAAGGGAGTAATCAGAGTCAATGCATCTGACTGGAGGAGTGTTACTAGCAGAGTACCACAGGGTTCAGTTCTTGCACCAGTACCTTACCTTGAGGTGCTTCCGGGGCTCAGCGTCCCCGCGGCCCGGTTGTCGACCAGGCCTAATAGTGGTCAGGCCAGTAGTGGTCATCGTCTACATAAACTATCTACCAGAAGGAATACGGAATTATATGAACATGTTTGCGGATGATGGTAAGATAATGGGGAAGATAGGAGACGCAGACGATTGTAATACCCTTCAAATCGATCTAGATAAAATAAGTGCTTGGAGAGTCAATGTAAATTCAATGTAAATAAATTCAATGTATTGGAATTCAATGTAAATAAATGACATGTTATGGAATGAGGAATTGGAGAAATTAGACTACACACAACTTACAAATTATGTGGAAAGAAATGTGTGGTTTAGGACAGTAAGCTGTCGCCAGAGGAACACATAAAGAACATTGTGAGAGGAGCGTATGTGTCGCTTTCCAACTTCAGACTGGCTTCTAATTATATGAATGTTGTCGGAAATTCAAGGCACATACATAACTTCTAGTGTATCAGCTTTAAATGTTGTTGTATCATTAGGATAGTAATCATAAATTAATATAGTTAATCATACAAAGAAATTAGGACGTGAAATTTATTAGAAAATGCGAATTTGCCACATCACCCAATCCTAATTTATATACAACTTACATTAACTAATCCTTAAAATAACAGTCAGGAGGATAAAATATATAAAAAAAAAGTATTCTCCATGACTGGATCGGAAGGACTCCTTCACAGTGTCAATAAAGGACAGAAAATTGAGCCGATCTCTGGAGGCGTCGTTTAATCTGGGAAGGAGGAGGAGACGCCATTAATTACCAACATCAAGTCCTGCCCGCCAGCTCGCTCACATAACCTACACCATACTTCCCCGCTAGTCACAGTGTTGTAGGGCGACACATCTCCCACCATCAGCACCCCTGATGGGGCGACACATCTCCCACCATCAGCACCCCTGATGGGGCGACACATCTCCCACCATCAGCACCCCTGATGGGGCGACACATCTCCCACCATCAGCACCCCTGATGGGGCGACACATCTCCCACCATCAGCACCCCTGATGGGGCGACACATCTCCCACCATCAGCACCCCTGATGGGGCGACACATCTCCCACCATCAGCACCCCTGATGGGGCGGCACATCTCCCACCATCAGCACCCCTGATGGGGCGACACATCTCCCACCATCAGCACCCCTGATGGGGCGACACATCTCCCACCATCAGCACCCCTGATGGGGCGACACATCTCCCACCATCAGCACCCCTGATGGGGCGGCACATCTCCCACCATCAGCACCCCTGATGGGGCGGCACATCTCCCACCATCAGCACCCCTGATGGGGCGGCACATCTCCCACCATCAGCACCCCTGATGGGGCGACACATCTCCCACCATCAGCACCCCTGATGGGGCGACACATCTCCCACCATCAGCACCCCTGATGGGGCGACACATCTCCCACCATCAGCACCCCTGATGGGGCGACACATCTCCCACCATCAGCACCCCTCATGGGGCGACACATCTCCCACCATCAGCACCCCTGATGGGGCGACACATCTCCCACCATCAGCACCCCTGATGGGGCGACACATCTCCCACCATCAGCACCCCTGATGGGGCGACACATCTCCCACCATCACCACCCCTGATGGGGCGACACATCTCCCACCATCAGCACCCCTGATGGGGCGACACATCTCCCACCATCAGCACCCCTGATGGGGCGACACATCTCCCACCATCAGCACCCCTGATGGGGCGACACATCTCCCACCATCAGCACCCCTGATGGGGCGACACATCTCCCACCATCAGCACCCCTGATGGGGCGACACATCTCCCACCATCAGCACCCCTTCACTAGCCAATAGGGAAGGGTTCCACGTCCGTTTGACTATTATATATTTACATTTATGGTCATATGTAGTTGATTATATCAAGCGGTTAGAACGCGTGGCAAACCACCCGGAACGGGTATATCTTGAGGTTATCTTGAGATGATTTCGGGGCTTTAGTGTTCCCGCGGCCCGGTCCTCGACCAGGCCTCCACCCCCAGGAAGCAGCCCGTGACAGCTGACTAACTCCCAGGTACCTATTTACTGCTAGGTAACAGGGGCATTCAGGGTGAAAGAAACTTTGCCCATTTGTTTCTGCCTCGTTCGGGAATCGAACCCGCGCCACAGAATTACGAGTCCTGCGCGCTATCCACCAGGCTACGAGGCCCTAGGTAAGCTTAAATTAACGAGGGTAAGCTTAAATTAACGAGGGTAAGCTTAAATTAACGAGGGTAAGCTTAAATTAACGAGGGTAAGCTTAAATTAACTAAATAAGTTCTCCATAATATCTTGCCTCTGATAAAGCTGTTATATATTGGTTGTGGTTTATTACACTGACTATTGACGAGTGAAGTTGAAGGGGAAGGAGACATTAGCAGTAAGTTACGTGGTGCGACACGTGAAGAGGCTATATAGCCTCACCCAACAGGAGAACCAGTGCTAACGGGCTATTCATGCCCGTGCCACCGTTTGGGTGGCTTTACCTTCATCGATCATCAATCAATCGAGAATCAGTTTGCGTGATCTTCCGAGTCCGTGTCTGGTTGACCAGGCTGCATTCTATAATACAGTTAAGCTGTTACTCATTTACTTACTTCTAACCATTTTGTAGATTAATCATTAATAGCAAATTTCTACCAATTGATTAATTTCGATTTGATAGGCTATGTAATTAACCCCCCCCCCCATCCCAAGTTGTGAAGGGAGGCTAGTAGTAAACCTTTGGATATACAATCCTCTTTAATTATAAAATAAATCATTAATAAATAAAATAGAAACAATTTAATGAAATAAAGAATTAGTAATTATTAAATAAATAAATTCGTGCTGGGAGAGTTTCCCCATAAATGGTGAAATACTAAATAACTGCTCATGACTTTTGTGAGACCAAAACTGGAATATGCGGCAGTTATATGGCGCCCACATCTTGAGAAGCACATAAAGAAACTGGAAAAGGTGCAAAGGCATGCTACAAAATGCCCTCCGGAACTGAAAAGCAAGAGATAAGAGGAGAGACCAGAGGCGTTAAACATGTCAAAACTAGAAAACAGAAGAAAAAAAGAGGTGATATGATCACTTACAAAATACTAACAGGAATCGACAAAATTGACAAAAAGGAATTCTTGAAACCAGCTACATCACGAACAAGAGGAAACAGATTCAAGCTAAGGAAACAAAGGTGCCAAAAGATATTAGAAAGTTTTCTTTTGCCAAGAGTGGTAGACGGTTGGAACAAGTTAGGTGAGAAGGTGGTGGAGGCCAAAACCGTCAGTAGTTTCAAAGCGTTATACGACAAAGAGTGCTGGGAAGACGGGACACCAAGAGAGTAACTCTCATCCTGTAACTACACACACACACACACACACACACACACACACTCACACTCACACACACACACACACACACACACACACACACACACTCACACTCACACTCACACACACACACACACACACACACACACACACACCACACACACACCACACACACACCACACACACACCACACACACACACACACACACACACACACACACACACACACACACACACACACACACGCACACGCACACACACACTCACACACACTCACACTCACACACTCACTCACACACATACACGCCCCAGTTGAGAGGCGGGACCACAGAGCCTAAGCTCAACCCCGGAAGCACAACTAGGTCAGTACAACTAGGTGAGTACACACACACACATTGCTCGGGAGAGTCGCAGTTTAAATGGCCGGGGTTCAATTCCCGACCGAGGCCAAAACAATTTGCCATAACTTCTTTTAGCTAATGCCTCTGTTCACCTAGCAATTGGAATAACACATGGAAATTAGACCTCTACTATAACTGCATCCTTGGGATGTGTGTGTCTTTGTGTATTTGACTATTTGTATTTACTCTTTGTGTCTGCAAGATCTTGCTGATAGCTCTTGGACCCCGCCTTCTTAACCGTCCGTTGTTTAAAGCACTAACCCTCGATCTATTTTCCTCGATCATATATACTTCATATATTTTCTCTCTCTCACTCACACAAATCTCCCAGAGTTCAGGAAGCAGGCGAATGTAGTCCAAGTATTCAGCGACACGTGTACCGTGACAAGTGTCGCTGACACGTGTACCGTGACAAGTGTCGCTGACACGTGTACCGTGACAAGTGTCGCTGACACGTGTACCGTGACAAGTGTCGCTGACACGTGTACCGTGACAAGTGTCGCTGACACGTGTACCGTGACAAGTGTCGCTGACACGTGTACCGGGACAAGTGTCGCTGACACGTGTACCGGAACAAGTGTCGCTGACACGTGTACCGTGACAAGTGGTGGCGGTGTTGAGAAGAATGGAGCAGCTGGAGAAGATACTTGGTAACAACTCGTCATCGTGGACACGAGAAGTCGTGCGTGACGAACATGATAGAGCTGCGTGACAGGTTATTAACAATAAAAGAGGAAAACGAAGGCTGGGTAGACTGCATCTTCCAAGACTCTTAAAAAGTATAAAGAGTATTTGATACTGATCTTCGTGGATGACTCTTGTACTAAGTGGGGGATGCATGCTGGTATAATCTGGAAGACACTGAACTGTGTAAGGGAGTACCTGAAGGAAGGAAGGCTAATAGTCACAGTGAGAGGCGAAGTCTACAGCTGGAAGAATGCAGCAAGTTGGGTCCCCCTAAGATCCTGAAACCATGACTTGTTCCTAATTTTTTTGTTAATGATCTACTTGAGGGAGTGGGGCCAGTACATGTCAATGCTTGCATATGATGCAAAAATAATGAGAATGTAAAAACAGAGGATGACTGCAGAATGTTACATATAAATACCTTGACAAAATCCAAAGTAGGCAAACAAATATTTGCTGGAGATGAATCCCAATAAATGTAAGGTAAGGGGAAAGAGGAGAGGAGGAAGACGACCAGAGAGTATCTACATCATAATTGGAAAGAATCTACCCGGCAAATACACACCGAAACTACGACGTTGGTACAACGTTCGAACAAGTTTTAACACCTCCTAACCAGTTATAACAACCAATATATCAAGTTGTAACAACGTTCTAATACGTCATAAACACGTTAAGCCAAGATGTAACAACTTTATTACAAGTTGTAACAAGCGGAAAATAGAGACAGTTTCGGTTTGTGTTTCCAGGGTACAGGACTCTAAGAAACATCGAGATTCGGGAGTGAATATAGTTCGAGCACAAACACCAGCGGCACACACAGGTAGGGTGACAGCGGCGGCATGTGTAACGCTGGCGAACATGATCAATTACGCTAATTGAAAATTTCAAGGTAATTTTCACAGCTAAAATGTGAGACCAATTGTGGAATAAGCAACACCGGCCTGGAACCCACACCTTGTGAAACATAAAACTAAGAGTGACAAAGTACTGAGATTTGCAACTAGATTACTTCCAGAGCTAAGAGGGTCAAGCTATGAGGAAACTGGGCCTCACAACCCTGTAGGACACAACAAGGGAGATATCATCACAACATACAAGATACTGAGGAGAATAGACAAGGTGGACAGAGGTAGCCTCTTTAAATTGAGAGAAAACAGGACAAGAGGACACAGGTGGAAGCTGGGAACACTAATGAGTCGAAGATATATAAAGATATACCCGCACCCCGCACGAGAAGATATATAAAGATATACCCGCACCCAGCACCAGAAGATATATAAAGATATACCCGCACCCCGCACGAGAAGATATATAAAGATATACCCGCACCCCGCACGAGAAGATATATAAAGATATACCCGCACCCCGCACGAGAAGATATATAAAGATATACCCGCACCCCGCACGAGAAGATATATAAAGATATACCCGCACCCCGCACGAGAAGATATATAAAGATATACCCGCACCCAGCACCAGAAGATATATAAAGATATACCCGCACCCCGCACGAGAAGATATATAAAGATATACCCGCACCCAGCACCAGAAGATATATAAAGATATACCCGCACCCAGCACGAGCCGTCAGCAAGTAGAATGCTTTAGGAATAGTTGTGGATGTCACCTCCATTCAACACTTTAAGGACAGGTTCGACAAAAAAAAAATTGAGCGTCAGAATAGTTTAGCTATAACGCAAGAGGTATAATAATTAAGGCTAGTGGATGGGGATAGAGAGCTAGCAAATACAAATAGTAAATACACACACACACACACACACACACACACATACACACACACACACACACACACACACACACACACACACACACACACACACACACACACACACACACACACACACACACACACACTTAATGTACTCACTTAATAGGTGAGTACACACACACACACACATCAGCTAACATCATGAACAGCGTTCAGGAACCTGTGCAAGGAATCATTCAGAATCTTGTACACCACGGTCGTACAGAAGGCCTGGTCGACGACCGGGCCGCGGGGACATTAAGCACCGGAAGCACCTCAAGGTAACCTCAAGGTAACCACATATGTAAGGCCAATTCTGGAGCATGCGGCCCCAGCATGGAGCCCGTATCTTGTCAAGCACAAGACGAAGCTGGAAAAAGTCCAAAGGTATGCCACTAGACTAGTCCCAGAACTAAGAGGCATGAGTTACGAGGAAAGGCTGCGGGAAATGCACCTTACGACACTGGAAGACAGAAGAGTAAGGAGAGACATGAACACAACCTACAAAATCCTCAGAGGAATCGACCAGGTAAACAAGGATAAACTATTCAACACTGGTGGGACGCGAACAAGGGGACACAGGTGGAAACTGAGTACCCAAATGAGCCACAGAGACGTTAGAAGGAACTTTTTCAGTGTCAGAGTAGTTAACGGATGGAATGCATTAGGCAGAGATGTGGTGGAGGCTGACTCCATACACAGTTTCAAATGTAGATATGATAGAGCCCAGTAGGCTCAGGAATCTGTGCACCAGTTGATTGACAGTTGAGAAGCGGGACCAAAGAGCCAAAGCTCAACCCCCGCAAGCACAAATAGGTGAGTACACACACACACACACACACACACACACACACACACACAATGATATCGAGGCTGAGAGTCAGAAAACCACCCAGGGAGAAGGTGGTAATAGTTTTCTGGATGAGAATGCCACAATAAAAGCAACATTTGCGGAAATACTAAAAAAAAAATAACTCTGAAGTAATGACTGCAGTGATGGAGGTGGCCATGAAAGCAGCCACCTCGCAGGAGGCGGCACGCTCCACTAGCCAACTGCTGGAAAGGAAAAGATCAGTGGTTGCTGTGGGTATTAGGGAACAGGAAGGAACCAATAGGACAGAGTGGAATGACAAGGACAAAGCAGCAGTGAATGAAGTACTAAAGGCACTAGACATGGAAGGGGCCGAGCATAGCATTGAGAAGGTTTTCAGGCTAGGCCGGTACAACAAAGACCGAGACCGAATGATAAAGATAGTGTTTGCAAACGAGAACACAAAGGAGAGGATCCTATCAAGGAAGAGCTCCCTGAAAAACGTGGGAAAATTAAAAAATGTATTCCTCCAGCGAGACATGACAAGGGAGGAGAGAGCCGTGGCGGCAGAATCAAGGAAGAGGCGCAGGGCGAGAGGGGAAAACCAGGAAGTCACAGCTCCCAACACAACACCCCCAGAGGCGAGGGGGGAACCCACAACCAGCTACCCAGTAACACCAGAAGGGAGGACAACCCCGCCTCCCTCCTCTGCATAGAAAACCCCCCTACCCCAAACCCTCCCTGCCCCCACTCAAAAGTTCAGCCAAATCTCCCTCCCCCCACACCCAATCCCCACCCTTCTACCCCTCCCCTCCTCCCGAGTCCTCCCTCCCCCCCTTTCCTTCCCGTCCTCCCTCCCCTTTCACCCCATACCCTCCCTGTCCCTCCCCCTTCACTGGATCCCCCGCCCCTCATTCCAGTATCCTCTGAGATCCTGTTACCCACCTCACAGGTCCTCACACCCATGGAACAGCCTCCCCCACCAGCAGAACACTCACCAAGGAGGCGATTTGAGAAGGGACAGAAGAAAGTGAGCCTCAAAGCGATGTACACTAACATAGATGGAATTACAAATAAAGCAAATGAGCTTGGAGAACTGGTACTAGAGGAAAACCCAGACATAATAGCCCTCACAGAAACAAAGATCACGAAAACAATAACAAATGCAGTGTTTCCACAGGACTATTATGTTATGCGGAAAAAGAGGGAAGGAAGAGGTGGGGGGTGGTGTAGCTCTGCTGGTAAGAAAAGGCTGGGATTTTGAGGAGATGGATATTCAGGGCTGTGAAGGTTTCAGTGACTACATAGCAGGTACTGTAACAAATGGAGGGAAAAAAATTATAGTCGCAGTCATATATAATCCACCACCAAATGACAGAAGACCTAGACAGGAATATGATAGAAACAACATGGCCACCATTAACATAATAGAAAGAGCAGCTTCTGTTGCTAGCAGGAATGGATCTGGACTACTAATTATGGGAGACTTCAACCATGGGAAGATAGATTGGAAGAACAGAGACCCGCATGGAGGACCAGAAACATGGAGAGCTAAGCTGCTGGACGTGGCAACAAGAAACTTTCTAAGCCAGCATACCAAAGAGCCAACAAGAATGAGAGGAGAAGATGAACCAGCAATGCTTGATTTGATATTTACCCTAAATGAATGGCATATAAGGGAAGTTAAGATGGAAGCGCCCTTGGGAATGAGTGACCACAGTGTATTGAACTTTGAGTACCTGGTAGAGCTAGGACTTATCTCCCCCCAAAAAGAACTAGGAATCAAAAGGCTGGCATACCGAAAGGGGAATTATGAACAGATGAGAAGTTTCCTAAGTGAAATACCTTGGGACACAGACCTCAGAGACAAGTCTGTACAGGGTATGATGGACTATGTTACCCAAAAGTGTCAGGAGGCAGTAAACAGGTTCATCCCGGCCCAAAGGGAAAAATCCGAGAAGCAACAAAAGAATCCATGGTATAATAGGGCATGTATGGAAGCGAAGAAACTGAACAAGAAGGCGTGGAGGAACTTCCGGAATAACAGAACACCAGAAAGCAGGGAGAGATACCAGAGAACCAGGAATGAGTACGTCAGGGTGAGAAGAGAAGCAGAGAAAATTTTTGAAAATGATATAGCAAACAAAGCCAAGACCGAACCAAAGCTACTCCACAGTCACATCAGAAGGAAAACAACAGTGAAAGAACAGGTATTGAAACTTAGAACAGGCGAGGACAGGTATACAGAGAATGACAGAGAGGTGTGTGAGGAACTCAACAAGAGGTTCCAGGAGGTCTTCACAATAGAACAGGGTGAGGTCACTGTGCTAGGAGAAAGGGAGGTAAACCAGGCGGCCTTGGAGGAGTTCGAAATTACGAGAGAGGAGGTCAAGAAACACCTGCTGGATCTGGATGTTAGAAAGGCGGTTGGTCCAGATGGGATCTCACCATGGGTACTGAAAGAGTGTGCAGAGGCACTTTGCTTGCCACTCTCCATAGTGTATAGCAAATCACTAGAGACGGGAGACCTACCAGAAATATGGAAGACGGCGAATGTGGTCCCAATATACAAAAAGGGCGACAGACAAGAGGCACTGAACTACAGGCCAGTGTCCTTGACTTGTATACCATGCAAGGTGATGGAGAAGATCGTGAGAAAAAACCTGGTAACACATCTGGAGAGAAGGGACTTCGTGACAAATCGCCAACATGGATTCAGGGAGGGTAAATCTTGCCTTACAGGCTTGATAGAATTCTACGATCAGGTGACACAGATTAAGCAAGAAAGAGAGGGCTGGGCGGACTGCATTTTCTTGGATTGTCGGAAAGCCTTTGACACAGTACCGCATAAGAGGCTGGTACATAAGCTGGAGAGACAGGCAGGTGTAGCTGGTAAGGTGCTCCAGTGGATAAGGGAGTATCTAAGCAATAGGAAGCAGAGAGTTACGGTGAGGGGTGAGACCTCCGATTGGCGTGAAGTCACCAGTGGAGTCCCACAGGGCTCTGTACTCGGTCCTATCTTGTTTCTGATATATGTAAATGATCTCCCGGAGGGTATCGATTCATTTCTCTCAATGTTTGCGGACGATGCTAAAATTATGAGAAGGATTAAAACAGAAGAGGACTGTTTGAGGCTTCAAGAAGACCTAGACAAGCTGAAGGAATGGTCGAACAAATGGTTGTTAGAGTTTAACCCAACCAAATGTAATGTAATGAAGATAGGTGTAGGGAGCAGGAGGCCAGATACAAGGTATCATCTGGGAGAGGAAATTCTTCAGGAGTCAGAGAAGGAAAAAGACTTGGGGGTTGATATCACGCCAGACCTGTCTCCTGCAGCACATATCAAGCGGATAACATCAGCGGCATATGCCAGGCTGGCCAACATACGAACGGCATTCAGAAACTTGTGTAAAGAATCATTCAGAACTTTGTATACCACATATGTCAGGCCAATCCTGGAGTATGCAGCCCCAGCATGGAGTCCATATGTAGTCAAGGATAAGACTAAACTGGAAAAGGTTCAAAGGTTTGCCACCAGACTAGTACCCGAGCTGAGAGGTATGAGCTACGAGGAGAGACTACGGGAATTAAACCTCACTTCGCTGGAAGACAGAAGAGTTAGGGGGGACATTATCACCACATTCAAGATTCTGAAGGGGATTGATAGGGTAGATAAAGACAGTCTATTTAACACAAGGGGCACACGTACTAGGGGACACAGGTGGAAACTGAGTGCCCAAATGAGCCACAGAGATATTAGAAAGAACTGTTTTAGTGTCAGAGTGGTTGACAAATGGAATGCATTAGGCAGTGATGTGGTGGAGGCTGACTCCATACACAGTTTCAAGTGTAGATATGATAGAGCCCAATAGGCTCAGGAACCTGTACATCTGTTGATTGACAGTTGAGAGGCGGGACCAAAGAGCCAGAGCTCAACCCCCGCAAACACAACTAGGTGAGTACACACACACACACACACACACACACACACACACACACACACACACACACACACACACCACACACACACACACACACACCACACACACACACACACACACACACACACACACACACACACACACACACACCACACACACACACACACACACACACACACACACACACACACACACACACACCACACACACACACACACACACACACACACACACACACACACACACACACACACACACCACACACACACACACACACACACACACACACACACACACACACACACCACACACACACACCACACACACACACACACCACACACACACACACCACACACACACACACACACACACACCACACACACACACACACACCACACACACACACACACACACACACACACACACACACACACACACACACACACACACACACACACACACACACACACACACACACCACACACACACACACACACACACACCACACACACACACACACACCACACACACACACACACACACACACACACACACACACCACACACACACACACACACCACACACACACACACACACACACACACACACACACACACACACACACACAAACTATATATCTGGACTGCCAAAACGCCTGTGATACAGTACCGCACAGACGACTGCAATTCAAACTTGAGAGGCAGGCGGGAGAAAGCCGAAAAGTCCTATCTTGGGTTATCTTGAGGTTATCTTGAGAAGATTTCGTGGCTTAGCGTCCTCGCGGCCCGGTCTTCGACCAGGCCTCCTTTTTGTTACACCCCTACTCCCAGGAAGCAGCCCGTAGCAGCTGTCTAAATCCCAGGTACTTATTTACTGCTAGGTGAACAAATGCATCAGGGTGAAAGAAACTCTGCCCATTTGTTTCCGCCTTTACCGATGATGGAACCCTGAACTTCAGGATTACGAATCCGAAGTGCTGTTCACTCAGCTGTCAGGCCCCCTGTATGGTTATCAGGCAGGAGCCAGACAGTAACAGTCATATGGGCGAGAAGTCGGACTGGTGAACAGTAACGAGTGGAGTACCTCAAGGATCGGTGCTGGGACCAGTTCTGTTTCTAATATACGTGAACGACATGTTTACTGGGAGTTGAATCCTACATGTGTGTGTGTGTGTGTGTGTGTGTGTGTGTGTGTGTGTGTGTGTGTGTGTGTGTGTGTGTGTGTATTCACCTAGTTGTACTCACCTAGTTGTGCTTGCGGGGGTTGAGCTTTAGCTCCTTGGTCCCGCCTCTCAACCGTCAATCAAGTATGTGTGTGTGTGTGTGTGTGTTTGAGAGAAATATATGTAGTAGACATAATAGAGAGGAAAAAATAGATGGGTTAGAAAGGCGGGGTCCAAGAGGTAATAGCGCCATTCTGCAGACCAATAGTAAATCCACACACACACACACACACACTTGTTAAATGAAAGAAATAAAGTTCATGTAAAATAATCATCATTGTATACGATGAGTCACAATAACGGGGCTGAAGATATGATGACCAGGGAGCCGGTCGGCCGAGCGGACAGCATACTAGACTTTTGATCCTGTGGTCCCGGGTTATATCCCGGGCGCCGGCGAGAAACAATGGGCAGAGTTTCTTTCACCCTATGCTCCTGTTACCTAGCAGTAAAATAGGTACCTGGGTGTTAGTCAGCTGTCACGGGCTGCTTCCTTGGGGTGGAGGCCTGGTCGAGGACCGGGCCGCGGGGACACTAAAGCCCCGAAATCATGTCAAGATAACCTCAAGATAACCAAACCACACACCAGAAGATGAGACGACGACGACGTTTCGGTCCGTCCTGGACCATCATCAAGTCGTATGTATAATAATTTATAATATATTATACTTTATATAATGATGTAAAATAATATTAGAATAATGATCCTCATTACTCAGAAGCCGTGAACGCAAAATGGGGTGTTACTTAAGCCTACTATATATGGAAAAAAATAAAAAATAAAATATTTTATTTTATCCACATATTTATCCAAATATTTTATCCACGTAAAAATAATCGGCGTGAAGGCGAACCTTTCGTGATATACGCCAAAACGCTTTTTACGAAATTTTAAGATTCCAGATGAAAGTTTTGAAAATTTAATGAAATTCGAACTTTTTTTTTTTTTACTCGGTATCTAAAAGCTTTTTGGGTAAAACGTTTCACCTAAGCTTATAGTCACGTGTTAAAGCAGCCGGCGGTGTCTGACGTAAGCTGAAAGCTGGACTCCTTGCTCCTCATTAGAAGGTTGCTCGCGACTTGTGTTGGGGGCTGGGGGGGGGGGGGGAGGACAGGGGGGGTTAGCGGGATTTGTGGGGGGGGGGGGAGGGGGTGATGATGGGGGAGGTAAGGTGGTAGAGGAGGGAAGGAGGGAGTGACTGAATAGTTGGGAAGTGGTGGAATGGTCAGTGGAGTGTGTGACTAATCGCGGGGGGGGGGGGGAGGGGAGTGGGTGTCTGCGTATATATATATATATATATATATATATATATATATATATATATATATATATATATATATATATATATATATATATATATATATATATATATACTGCCAGAAGCAATGCATCTGATGTACAGGATCCCTTAACCAAGTTGGTCGAGTGGTTAAGGGATCCTGTACATCAGTTGCATAGTGCTCCTGGCAGTATGGGTTCGAGTCACTTCTGGGGGGTGTTAGTTTTCAGTTGCATATATGCCTGGAGTCCGTTCAGGCTTGTTCACATTTGTGTTCCTCACGTGTACCCCAAGGAATGATGCGATTTGATAATATATCATGCCCAAGATTACCAACAGAGTGCCGGCAGGGGGATGGGGAATTAGCCTTGGCTACCATTCTCTTTTTGTCCGGTTGTATTGGTCGAGTGGTTAAGGGATCCTGTACATCAGATGCATTGCTTCTGATGGTATGGGTTTGAGTCACTTCTGGGGTGTAATTTTTCAGTTATATATATATATATATATATATATATATATATATATATATATATATATATATATATATATATATATATATATATAATGTAGAATATAGTTGTGCATTAATTGACTGTTGATTGCTGGTGTTGACTTCTTGATGTGTAGTACCCCGCAGATGTCAAGCTGCCTGCTATCGCTGTATCTATCGATAATTTCTGTGTTATTTGTTAAGACTTCTCTGGTGATAGTCTGGTTGTGGAAAGAGATTATATGTTCCTTAATGGAACCCTGTTGCTTTTTCATCGTTAATCGCCTGGAAAGAGATGTTGTTGTCTTGCCTATATACTGAGTTCTTTGAAGCTTACAGTCCCCAAGTGGGCATTTGAAGGCATAGACGATGTTGGTCTCTTTTAAAGCGTTCTGCTTTGTGTCTGGAGAGTTTCTCGTGAGTAGGTTGGCCGTTTTTATGGTTTTATAGTAGATCGTCAATTGTATCTTCTGATTTTTGTCTGTAGGGATAACGTTCCTATTAACAATATCTTTCAGGACCCTTTCCTCCGTTTTATGAGCTGTGGAAAAGAAGTTCCTGTAAAATAGTCTAATAGGGGGTATAGGTGTTGTGTTAGTTGACTCTTCAGAGGTTGCATGGCGTTTCACCTTCCTTCTTATTCCATGGGGAACTGTTCTAAGTAATACAAGTCCTACAGAAGAAATAGAAAAACTGACTTCAGAAGCTTATCAAGTCTGTCTGAAACATGTTCCTTTGAGGAAAGCCAGAAAGAGATCTAACGTAGAAAGAGAACGCAGACGACACTATAAACGCAGGAAAAAAAATACGGAACTGCTTATGCAGACACGAATTTCCCGTCAAAGAAAGAATAATTTAAATAGGGAGATTGATAAATCGAGCGGAAATTGAAACACTCATATGAAACTGAAGAAAGGCAGTTAGAACAGAAAGCAATTCAGGAAATAAAGAAAAATCCAAAATATTTCTTCTCATATGCGAAATCAAAAGCAAAAACCACTGCCAGTATTGGACCTATTCGTACAAGTGGTGAAGGTTCATACACGGAGGATGACAAAGAAATTAGTGAAATCCTAAAAAAGCAGTATGAGGACATGTTTAGCACTCCAATAAACAACATGAAGGTGGAAGATCTAGACAATTTCTTTATGCGGGATATTCAAACCCCTGTAAATATAACTGATATAAACACGAGCGCACTAAATTTTGAAAAAGAAATTGAAAACATGCCCATGCACTCGGCCCCAGGTCCAGACTCATGGAATTCAATATTTATAAAGAAATGCAAAGTGCCGGTAGCACAGGCACTCTGTATAGTGTGGAGGAAGAGCTTGGACACGGGGAAGATACCAGATGCACTTAAAGTAGCAGACATAGCCCCTCTACACAAGGGAGGGAGCAAAGCATTGGCAAAAAATTATAGACCAGTTGCACTAACATCGCACATCATAAAAGTATTTGAGAGAGTGATTAGGAGTCAGGTCACCAATTTCATGGAGACCAATGACCTTCACAACCCAGGCCAACATGGATTTCGAGCGGGAAGATCGTGCCTCTCACAGCTACTTGAGCACTACGACAAAGTCACTGAGGCATTAGAAGAAAAACAGAATGCTGATGTGATATACACGGACTTAGCAAAGGCTTTCGATAAATGTGACCATGGCGTGATAGCACACAAAATGAAGTCAATGGGAATAACCGGTAAAGTAGGACGCTGGATACTCAGTTTTCTGCCAAACAGGACTCAGCGAGTAACGGTCAACCATATATAATCTAGTCCAAGTGCAGTGAAAAGCTCTGTACCTCAGGGTACAGTCCTTGTACCGCTGCTTTTCCTTATTCTCATATCAGATATAGACAAAAATACAAGTCACAGCTTCGTATCATCCTTTGCAGATGACACAAAAATCAGTATGAAAATTACCTTGGCTGAGGACATTGAAAAACTTCAAGCTGATATTAATAAAGTTTTCGACTGGGCATCAGAAAATAACATGATGTTTAACAGTGATAAATTCCAGGTACTCAGGTACGGTAAAAATGAGGACCTTAAGCATAATACAGAGTACAAACACAATCAAATGTACCCATAGTAGGAAAACAGCATGTAAAGGATTTGGGAATAATAATGTCTGACGACCTAACGTTTAAGGAGCATAACCAAGCAAATATTGCGACAGCCAGAAAAATGATAGGATGGATTACGAGAACTTTCAAATCCAGGGATCCCATCACAATGGTTGTACTCTTCAAGTCACTTGTGTTGTCCCGTCTTGAGTACTGCTCAGTACTCACTTCCCCCTTCAGAGCAGGAGAGATTGCTGAAATAGAGGGAATACAGAGAACATATACGGCACGCATAGACGCAATAAAGCACCTAAATTATTGGGATCGTCTCAAAGCCCTCCAAATGTACTCACTAGAAAGAAGACGAGAGAGATATCAAATAATATACACCTGGAAGATACTGGAGAGCCAAGTACCAAATCTACACTAAAATAACAACATACTGGAGTGAACGATTTGGAAGAAAATGTAGAATAGAACCAGTGAAGAGCAGAGGTGCCATAGGCACAATCAGAGAACACTGTATAAACATCAGAGGTCCGCGGTTGTTCAACGTCCTCCCAGCAAGCATAAGAAATATTGCCGGAACAACCGTGGACATTTTCAAGAGGAAACTAGACTTATTCCTTCAAGGAGTGCCGGACTAACCGGGCTGTGGTGGGTATGTGGGCCTGCGGGCCGCTCCAAGCAACAGCCGGGTGTACCAAACTCTCACAAGTCAAGCCTGGCCTCGGGCCGGGCTTGGGGAGTAGAAGAACTCCCAGAACCCCATCAACCAGGTATCAACCAGGTTATGATGTCTTCTTATTCTTCCATCTTTCATTCTTATTCTTATTCTTCCAATCTTTTTGTCAGGCTTGAAAAAGTAGTAACCAGTGGCTTGTTCGTACCATACCGCAGTAGATCTTCCTTCCGCTACTTTGGCTCTTTGGCGACTTTTGATAGTTGGGAGTATTTTCTTCTGGATTTGCTCCTTAATCTGTGAAAAACTTGGAGGTATTTGAACCTGTACAACAGGTAGAGCAGTGGCAGTTTTTGCTAGTGAGTCTGCCTTTTCATTACCATCTATGACTATGTGACTTGGTATCCAGTTTAGGGTGACAGACAGCCCTAGATTATGGGCTTCTAGTCCTATATGTTGGATTTCTGTGAGGAGTTGTATATTATCTCAGTGCTGACTGGATAACAATGCCTGGAGCGTAGATTTAGATTCGGTATAGATGATGACATCATGTAAATTATTCTCAATTGTATAATTTATGGCCTCCTTCAGGGCATATAATTCGGTTTGCAATGATGAGCACCCACTGTTCATGCTCCAGTAAGCTTCATGGCTGTTAGTGTAAACTGCTGCCCCAGCAGAACCTCTTTCTTCATCAACTGATCCGTCTGTGAAGTTGTGAATAGTTGTAGGTCTTCAGATGGTTTCCATTTGTCGTTCTATGACTGCTTTGAGCCTCTGCGAGTCACATGCTGATTTTTTAACTGGTAATCTTTCAGTGATAATCTTTAGACTCGATTCTTCCCATGGAGGAGGCTGCCGAAAGAGTTGATATGGTCTATCTTCCACTTTGTTTTAATGGTCCATTTCAAGTCCACTTTCTCTAGAATCTTCACTAGATTATCCGTCCATGCACTTGTTCTATATTGAATGTTTCTCTGAAGCATAGGGACAGCACTGGGCGTATTGTATTTATACAATAATTGAAGTAAGGTACACAATACAAATAAGAGAGGAGTACATCGGAGTACAGGAGTACAAATAGGGGGTAAATGGTGGCGGATTGGGATGTAAATAGGGACGAAGCACATACAAAAATTAATTATTGATTAACAAAGATTAACAAAGATCATAATTAATAGGTGTAGTGGGCGTGGCATGTTGAGCAGTGTCTTCTATGTTGGCATCTTCACGTTCTGGTCTTGTTCTAACTCTCATGGTGCCTAGAGTGAATAGTTCCGTTATTTGGGTATTTACGGTGGGTTGTTCGGCCTTTATATAAATGGCTTCAAGAATTTGTAGTCTTCTTACTTCCTGAGTTTTGTCTATTATGTAAGGATTTTTATTCAACATTTCTCGTGTTAGGGTGATGTCATGGGCATGAGCAGGTGAGTTTTGGGGGTGAGTTGTGGGGATGAGTTGTGGGGTGAGAAGGGAGGGGAGGGAGTTGTGTAGTAAGTAGCTGAGGGGGGGAGTTGGGAGGGGAGGGATCAGCACGGCCCGAAACTTTTTAATTTGTTCTTATTTTCAGATTTGTGGGGTTGGGTGTGTGAAGTACTGTACAAGTAACTGCGTCTTGGAATCAGCTGCAGCTTGACCGAGCACAGCTGAAGAACGGGTTGCAACACAGCGTCTCAACATGCCACCAAGACGTGCCACCAAGACGTGCCACCAAGACGTGCCACCATGACGTGCCACCACGACGTGCCACCACGACGTGCCACCAAGACGTGCCACCAAGACGTGCCACCATGACGTGCCACCAAGACGTGCCACCAAGACGTGCCACCAAGACGTGCCACCACGACGTGCCACCACGACGTGCCACCAAGACGTGCCACCAAGACGTGCCACCAAGACGTGCCACCAAGACGTGCCACCATGACGTGCCACCATGACGTGCCACCACGACGTGCCACCAAGACGTGCCACCAAGACGTGCCACCACGACGTGCCACCAAGACGTGCCACCAAGACGTGCCACCATGACGTGCCACCATGACGTGCCACCAAGACGTGCCACCAAGACGTGCCACCACGACGTGCCACCAAGACGTGCCACCAAGACGTGCCACCAAGACGTGCCACCAAGACGTGCCACCAAGACGTGCCACCAAGACGTGCCACCAAGACGTGCCACCACGACGTGCCACCAAGACGTGTAACTAAGACGTGCCACCATGACGTGCCACCACGACGTGCCACCAAGACGTGCCACCACGACGTGCCACCAAGACGTGTAACCAAGACGTGCCACCATGACGTGCCACCACGACGTGCCACCAAGACGTGCCACCAAGACGTGCCACCATGACGTGCCACCAAGACGTGCCACCAAGACGTGCCACCACGACGTGCCACCAAGACGTGCCACCAAGACGTGTAACCAAGACGTGCCACCATGACGTGCCACCATGAAGTGCCACCAAGACGTGCCACCAAGACGTGCCACCACGACGTGCCACCAAGACGTGCCACCAAGACGTGCCACCAAGACGTGCCACCAAGACGTGCCACCAAGACGTGCCACCACGACGTGCCACCAAGACGTGCCACGAACACGTGAGTCATCACCCACAGAAGAACAGGAAGTCACGCCGTACTATAGAAAGTGAACAACAATGTGGTGTTGAATACGATCATGATGGGGGCAACTGAACACTTTATTCTCCCTTGGTTCCCCGAAATATGAACATTTCCCCACGGTCTCTGGTCCCCCCATCGTTGAACATTTCTCACACGTATGGCCGGAGGGTCGTGTTGAACCACCAGTCGTGCTGTTGGAGGGACGCGGTGACATTATATATCATCGTCAATACTATTCGAGATCAACACAATGTTTATCTTTTTTGCGGATCGCGTTAGAGCCTGGAGGGGGGGCGAGGGGGGGTTGGGGGGGGGGTGAAGGTGACGCGGACGCACAATGTGACGCAGGAAGATGACAAACAACGTGTGATTTAGCGTGATAGTGAACAGTAAAGCGAACGGCCTTCATTATCCTGTACAGATTAGAGACAAAAAAGTGCTATATGTTATTAAGCCGAGCTTCAGTGCGGTTAATCAGGGACGAGTTTGCAACAAGATTCACCATCCTGTGGGTGTTGGTAGTGGGTTTGGCTCCTGTAATGGGGGAATGGATTGATGGGTTGAGCCGGCGATGAAGCAGGTGTTGCTGCGGTAGGCCTAAGACCAGGACCCGGCCTAATGAATAACGTGAATAACATCGCGGCTCTCATCTTTACTCCCAAACTCTCGGGGATTTCATTACCTGGACCAAAAAAGCCCATTGGAATTCTATCCAGGACAGCTGTTCAAATTACTGATGCAATGGCGTCGGCTGTAGTTGCATTACCCTCAGATGAGACTCATTCGTCAAATACGTAATGTGAGGCACAAACTGTAACTTTTCCCGTTGTGTTGAGCCAATGTTGCACAGCACGGGGCCAGCCAGCCAGCGTGTGTGTTGCCCGCCTGACAACCTCTGTCATGCTCACTCATTTTTACCTCCGAGAATAACTGCGGAGAATATCATTAACGTAACAAATCGTCGCTGCATTGTATTTTTGAGAGCGAGTATGCAGAGTGAGGAAGTTATTAAGACCAGAACCAATTCCAGGATAATATTAATGTGTTATTCGACATAAGGCCGGGATGAAACTGCACCGCTTTGAGGCACTCCCAATTATCATTCAGTTGTCTACTGACTTCAGTCTGTACGTAAGAGATAACTACATGAAAGGGTATTGAAGAAGAAGAATGTAACTTTGGACTTAATACGTCCACTATGGTACAGTCTGCCCAGACGCTCTCATTATATAGGGAAGATGAGCAAACATCTTGCCAAAAAATGTGCACTATAAAACAAGAAAGATATATAACAATGTTCACATCATTTCCACAACCAACCAGCCTATTATTAGAGATATCCTGACCCTCAGAGCACAAGTAGTCGAGAGAGATGCCAACACTCTCACCACATCATCAAGAGACAGCTTACACCTACGTACGTTATTCCATCTAAGCGGCCTGATACGTTTCGCTGAGGTACAACTTAGCATCCACAGAGGCAAATATAAATGAAATACCTCTTAACAAAGCGATATATAAATATATCCCCAGTCGAGAATACCAGGTGATGTTGTCTTGTATTCTCATTGATCAGTGGGAGTGTGAGGTGAGGTGTGAGCAGAGGGGGGTTGTCTCTCTCCCGTCCATGATGGGTGTGGGACGGGTCCAAGCTGGCTGTTGGTGATTGGATGTGAGTGATGATATGATTTGTGGTTATTGGTCAAGACGCTCTCTCTGAAGTGCTCTGTGTATCTGTCAGTCTCTCTTTCTCTTTCTCTCTCTATGTCTCTCTGTGTGGGTCTCTGCCTCTCTTTCTCTCTCTCTCTCTTTCTCTCTCTCTCTCTCTCTCTCTCTCTCTCTCTCTCTCTCTCTCTCTCTCTCTCTCTCTCTCTCTCTCTCTCTCTCTCTCTCTCTCTCTCTCTGTCAATAATATACTTGTGTTAAGAAATGATGTGATCTCAACGGGAGATTTATTGTCCTTGTATTGTCCGCCACCATGAGAGAGATGTGTTGGTCCTGCTGGTACACTGTGAAGGTTGTAGCTCACACCTCCCGAGTGTCAACCATCCCGTCCTCCTCTTAATAATAATAATAATAATAATAATAATAATTTTATTTAGGTAAGGTACATACATAAAGAGATTTTACAAAGTTTGTTGGCTTTATAGATAGAGCTAGTACATACAATGCCTAAAGCCACTATTACGCAAAGCGTTTCGGGCAGTCCCTTTACACAGTACCTGTTGTGATGATCGTCAGTAGTCTCAATTCGTACTTACTTAGCTTTTATACAGTAGTAAACTGACTCGTAAGGAACTTTTTTATGTAAAATATGAAGCTAATCACAAACTTATATATTCCTAGGCCTAGTATAGCACACATATGTACTATATTAGGTCTCAGATATTGTTTATTAGGCCTAGGAAGGTTAGGTTAGGTTAGTTTGTCAAATCAACACAAGTTAAAAATTTGTTTTCCGGATTTTCCAACTCAGTAGTTCAGATTTCTACGTTTTAATTTCGTTGTACGTTGGTATATATACTATAGTCCTCATGCTTACTATACTACTAAAACATGACGATGGGCTGGTTTAATGGCGTAGACTTCAGTAGTCTCTTTCGAGGAACTCTGGCTAGTGTTGTGAGAGTTCTTCATGAACAACCGTGAGAGTTCATGAACAACCGTGAGAGTTCTTCATGAACAACCGTGAGAGTTCAACATGAACAACTGTGAGAGTTCTTAATGAACAACTGTGAGAGTTCTTAATGAACAACTGTGAGAGTTCTTAATGAACAACTGTGAGAGTTCTTCATGAACAACCGTGATAGTTCTTCATGAACAACCGTGATAGTTCTTCATGAACAACTGTGATAGTTCTTCATGAACAACCGTGAGAGTTCTTCATGAACAACCGTGAGAGTTCTTCATGAAGATGGTAAGTTCTTCATGATGATGGTTCTTCATAAATGGTAAGTTGCGTGCAGACAATGAGTCACAATAACGTGGATGAAGAGATAGACGATAAAGAACTGACCACGTTTCGGTCCGTAATGGACCATGATTGAGTCGATTGTGATAATGGACGAGGACGGACCGAAACGTCGTGGTCTCCTCATCTTCTGGTGTGTGGTTTGACGATGGTAGGTTGAGTCTTTGGCTCGGTACTGGTAGTGGTCACGTGTTTCCTGTGTTAGACGCGTTTCTCCTCCGTCACGTGAGTCGCTGACAACACATTCCTATAAGAGGAGGATTAATAAGTGGGATGTGCAGTCACTCCATCAGTGGGAGCAGAGGTCAGGGGGTCCCCCTTCCTCTTGCTGTAACTGATCAGTTACAGCCCCGCTTCTGTGCCAGGTAAGTCCACTACGGGCTCACCATAGCCCGTGCTACTTTGGAACTTTTGTTCTAAGTAGCTGAATCTAAAACAACAACAACAACATTCCTCTTGCTGACCTTCACGATAATATACATTACCGTTATTAAGAATCGTTCACTCTTTCCAAAAAATTATTTCAACAACCAGCTTACAAAAGGAGCTTGCAATGTGAATTGCAAGCGGTTGAGTGAAATTAAAATGTGCATTGAAGCTTTACATCACAAACATCAATAAAAAAAACAAAAGTCATACATTCAGACATATATATACATCTAGACGTACTCTCCAATACAAACAAATATATATACAGACACGGGAGTGGAGCTGTTTACCAGAGCTTCCACATTCGGTGTTGCAAAAACCTTTGCAACACGCTAAATTCGAGACTCGTCTCTCATGTTCCATAAAAGAGGAAACTTCCCAATCTCCAAAAAAGCCGTATGTCTGCAAGCTTAGAAACGCGTTCATAACCCAACGCTGCCTGTAGTCTGCTGGTACTCTGGGGGGGTGGGGAGAGAGAGAGAGAGAGAGAGAGAGAGAGAGAGAGAGAGAGAGAGAGAGAGAGAGAGAGAGAGAGAGAGAGAGAGAGAGAGAGAGAGAGAGAGAGAGAGAGAAACACACACACAGACAGAGAACCAAACAACGGATATTTAATCATTAAATAAATAAATCGACAAGTTGTCTGGAAGCATTCAGATATGCAAATAACAAATTGAATTAGTTTTACGTGCAGGGAAAAGCATTTCCGAGGCCATGCTTAGGGGCCGGTGTTGAGGGGGGGGGGGGGAGCCAGGGGCCGAGGGGCAGGGGGGGGGGGAGCCAGGGGCAGGGGGGGGGAGCCAGGGGCTGGGGGGGAGCCAGGGGCCGAGGGGCAGGGGAGGGGCCAGACACCTCACATCCCCAGGGAAGTTAGGGGAAAGACAGTAGGGGAAAAGGGGAGGAGGGGGGGGGCAGGGTAGAAATTTTGCCAAATTGTTTTGCCACCACTAGTCACCAGGCCAGCCACCACCACTGGTCACCAGGCCAGCCACCACCACTGGTCACCAGGCCAGCCATCACTACTGGTCACCAGGCCAGCCACCACCACTGGTCACCAGGCTAGCCACCACCACTGGTCACCAGGCCAGCCACCACCACTGGTCACCAGGCCAGCCACCACCACTGGTCACCAGGCCAGCCACCACCACTGGTCACCAGGCCAGCCACCACCACTGGTCACCAGGCCAGCCACCACCACTGGTCACCAGGCCAGCCACCACCACTGGTCACCAGGCCAGCCACCACCACCGGTCACCAGGCCAGCCACCACTGGTCACCAGGCCAGACACCATTACTTATGTAAGTAATTTATTTACTGTATACAATGCACAAACATTCACATTAACAATGCCTAGGACGCTATGCCAAGGACGCTATGCCCAGGACCCTATGCCCAGGACCCTATGCCTAGGACACTATGCCTAGGACCCTATGCCCAGGACCCTATGCCCAGGCTTTTTAAATATGGCGCCATGATGCCCGTGAGAGTCAAGGCTCTATAAAGCGCATGCGCGGAGCGACGGAGATCAAAAGTGGAAGTTTAACTCTTTTAAAAAAGGTTAAACAATCCCCTCTCTCCCCCCCCCCCCCTCCCCCCTCTCAATATCCTAATTAAATTCTTCAACGTACTTGTGGTGCTAGAAAAAGTATAATTAAATTTTAAATACAAGTAGAAAAGGATATGGACGTTTATAAGCAGTCATTAGAAAGATATTTAATTAAACAGCAAAATAAAGAAAATATTGGAACAAGCTGTGAAAGACAGAGACACGCGCTGTGTGAGCTGGTGACGTCATGCTGGGGATTTATGACGTCATTTTGGGGATTTGTGGCGTCATGCTGGGGATTTATGACGTCATGCTGGGGATTTGTGACGTCATGCTGGGGATTTGTGACGTCATGCTGGGGATTTGTGACGTCATGCTGGGGTTTAGTGACGTCATGCTGGGTATTTGTGACGTCATGCTGGGGTTTAGTGACGTCATGCTGGGGATTTGTGACGACATGCTGGGGATTTGTTACGTCATGCTAGGGGATTTATGACGTCATGCTGGGGTTTAGTGACGTCATGCTGGGGATTTGTGACGACATGCTGAGGATTTGTGACGTCATGCTGGGGTTTAGTGACGTCATGCTGGGGATTTGTGACGTCATGCTGGGGATTTGTGACGTCATGCTGGGGATTTGTGACGTTATGCTGGGGATTTGTGACGTCATGCTGGGGATTTGTGACGTTATGCTGAGGATTTGTGACGACTTGCTGGGGATTTGTGACGTCATGCTGGGGATTTGTGACGTTATGCTGAGGATTTGTGACGACATGCTGGGGATTTGTGACGTCATGCTGGGGTTTAGTGACGTCATGCTGGGGATTTGTGACGTCATGCTGGGGATTTGTGACGACTTGCTGGGGATTTGTGACGTCACGATGGGGATTTGTGACGTCATGCTGGGGATTTGTGACGTCATGCTGGGGTTTAGTGACGTCATGCTGGGGTTTAGTGACGTCATGCTGGGGATTTGTGACGACATGCTGGGGATTTGTGACGTTATGCTGGGGTTTAGTGACGTCATGCTGGGGATTTGTGACGTCATGCTGGGGATTTGTGACGTCATGCTGGGGATTTGTGACGTTATGCTGAGGATTTGTGACGACTTGCTGGTTATTTGTGACGTCATGCTGGGGATTTGTGACGTCATGCTGGTTATTTGTGACGTCATGCTGGGGATTTGTGACGACTTGCTGGGGATTTGTGACGTCATGCTGGGGATTTGTGACGTCACGATGGGGATTTGTGACGTGATTCATGTGTCACTGGAGATTCATGTCACTGGTGATTCATGTGTCACTGGCGATTCATGTGTCCCTGGTGATTCACGCGTGTCATTGGTGATTCACGTGTGTCACTGGAGATTCACGTGTGTCACTGGTGATTCACGTGTGTCACTGGAGGTTCACGTGTGTCACTGGTGATTCACGTGTCCCTGGTGATTCACGTGTGTCACTGGTGATTCACGTGTGTCCCTGGTGATTCACGTGTGTCACTGGTGATTCACGTGTCCCTGGTGATTCACGTGTGTCACTGGTGATTCACGTTTGTCACTGGTGATTCACGTGTGTCACTGGTGATTCACGTGTGTCCATGGTGATTCACGTGTGTCACTGGTGATTCACGTGTGTCACTGGTGATTCACGTGTCACTGGTGATTCACGTGTGTCATTGGTGATTCACGTGTCACTAGTGATTCACGTGTGTCATTGGTGATTCACATGTGTCACTGGTGATTCACGTGTCCCTGGTGATTCACGTGTGTCCCTGGTGATTCACGTGTGTCACTGGTGATTCACGTGTCACTGGTGATTCACGTGTCACTGGCGATTCACGTATGTCACTGGTGATTCACGTATGTCACTGGTGATTCACGTGTGTCACTGGTGATTCACGTGTGTCACTGGTGATTCACGTGTCACTGGTGATTCACGTGTCACTGGTGATTCACGTGTGTCACTGGTGATTCACGTGTGTCACTGGTGATTCACGTGTCACTGGTGATTCACGTGTCACTGGTGATTCACGTGTCACTGGTGATTCACGTGTCACTGGTGATTCACGTGTGTCACTGGTGATTCACGTGTCACTGGTGATTCACGTGTGTCACTGGTGATTCACGTGTCACTGGTGATTCACGTGTCACTGGATTTTAGTAGTTGATAATAGTAACCTAATATATATACTATAGGCCCAAGCAGCTGTTTCATATTTTTGTTTAATATATTTAAGCAAACAGGTTGTAATTGTAATTAATTGTCCTAGTTACCACTGGTCACCAGGCCAGCCACCATCACTGGTCACCATGCCAACCACTACAACTGGTCACCAGGCCAGCCACCACAACTGGTCATCAGGTCAGCCACCACCACTGGTAACCAGGACAGCTACCACCACTGATCACCAGGCCAACCACCACCACTGGTCACCAGGCCAGCAACTACAACTGGTCACCAGGCCAGCCACCACTACTGGTAACCAGGCCAGCCACCACCACTGATCACCAGGCCAGCCACCACCACTGGTCACCAGGCCAGCCACCACCACTGGTCACCAGGCCAGCCACCACCACTGGTCACCACACCAGCCACCACAATTGGTCATCAGGTCAGCCACCACCACTGGTCACCAGGCCAACCACCACAACTGGTCACCACACCAGCCACCACCACTGGTCATCAGGTCAGCCACCACCATTGGTCACCAGGCCAACCACCACCACTGGTCACCAGGCCAGTTGCATAAATACACTGAATATGTCTATTAGGATTCTGGAATCAACTTCTAGAAGACTTGGTAACAAGACAACATTATTATTCTACACTGTCTTTAATTGCTCTAGTTGGTCCCCTTCTAGATTATGCAGCTCACTTTGGGTTTCCTTACTAATGAAAGGATAACAATTCACCTCTAGCACGTTGAAAAGATGACAAAGTTAATCCCTAGAATTAGTTAACTTCCTCGCGAGGAGAGATTAAAAAAACTTAACTTAAATGCTGTAGAAAGACGAAGCATTAGGGGGGTGACATTGTTGAAGGAGCAGGTCGGCCGAGCGAACAGCACGCTGGACTTGTGATCCTGTGGTCCTGGGTTCGATTCCGGGCGCCGGCGAGAAACAATGGGCAGAGTTTCTTTCACCCTATGCCCCTGTTACCTAGTAGTAAAATAGGTACCTGGGTGTTAGTCGGCTGTCACGGGCTGCTTCCTGGGGGTGGAGGCCTGGTCGAGGACCGGGCCGCGGGGACACTAAAAAGCCCCGAAATCATATCAAGATCTCAAGATAAGAAGAAGGATATCAATAGAAGAAATGGTATAACAAAGGCGGATAACACACACTTCTGTCTGGATATCAACAGATGCTTTGGACATAAGAACGCACTACCGTTCACAAGGACACAAGAAAACTGTCAATTCGCACTGCACCAACCGTCCCACTCCACATACGACTGGGAGACAGTCACCTGTCACGTCCTCTTATGTAACATATGTACTCTTATGCCAACTTTCCCTCGGTCTACGAAGATGTTGAGAGATATAACGAAATGTTATTTAACGTTAGGTCTAATAACATTTTAAAATTAACTTCTGTAGAGTTCACTTCAAAATTTCCTTGTCAAGTGAAGACTGCAACAAATATCGCGATGATTGCTGCTCGAATCATTGATATAACTCTTACTCTCATATTCATTACTAAATTCCTGAAGAAGCTGGGTGATAAAACTGACCAAGGAAGTCAGAGTCAGGAGAACAAGCGGGGTTAAGACTCCAGCGTCTCGGAGTTGTGATTCACAGAGGAATCAGTTGCTGCTTTCTCGCCTTGAGCAACCTTCCTGTGAAGAGGTGGAAGGTGGATTTAAAATATAATTATTATTGAAGGATTTTTTTCCGTCACTTGTATTCTCCCACCTACTTCCAAAGGCTTCTCCCACCTACTTCCAAAGGCTTCTCCCACCTACTTCCAAAGGCTTCTCCCACCTACTTCCAAAGGCTTCTCCCACCTACTTCCAAAGGCTTCTCCCACCTACTTCCAAAGGCTTCTCCCACCTAACCTCTTCCCACCCACCATATTTATCACTCTCCTCCCACGTTAACTCACCTCCGTCTCCCACAACCAAGTACCACTTTCATGCCTACCATCCCTTCCCCTATACCTCTTTCTTTCCTTTCTCTGCTGTGATTTTCCATATTACTCCATACACTTCTTTCATTCCTTACCATATCTTTTTCCACCTATCCTTTATTTTTTTCCTATTCTACCTACCTACCCTCTCGCTTCTCTTTCTTCTGCACTGTCGTTCCATTTCCTCTTCCAACCTATTTTTTCCCTACCCTTCACAGTTCTAACTCTTAAATCTCTCTACTCTCTCTCTCTCTCTCTCTCTCTCTCTCTCTCTCTCTCTCTCTCTCTCTCTCTCTCTCTCTCTCTCTCTCTCTCTCTCTCTCTCTCTTTTTCTCTCTCTCTCCAGCGTTCCCATGGACACTCCACCCTCCCTCTCCCATCCCTCTTCCCCCGAGCCCTCCCATATAACTCTCACCCTCCCTCTCCCATCTCTCCCCTCCCCTATCCCTCCCATGGGCGCCCCACTCCCCTCCTCTCATCTCTTGGTAGTGCTCACTGGATATAGATTTTTACGAGCCATAAATAGGACAGGAGAAGAGATCTTTATAACATAATAAAGAGAGCGTCCTAAACGAGCCCGGGATAACGCCAATACTTTACGAGAGCAAGTGACAGCTTCTGCGTCGTCAGCTTAAAACGAAAGCGTCTGACAGCTTCTGTATCGCCAGCTTAAAAGGAAAGCATTTGACAGCTTCTGCGTCGTCAGCTTGTAATAAGCATCCTGTGGACAAATTGAGATTAACTGATTAAGTTTGTGTGTGTTATGGTACAGAGTGTGAGGGTTTATGTTAATTAAAGCCGAGGGTTTGTGTTATGGGCTTGCGTGTGTGTGTGTGTGTGTGTGTGTGTGGGTGTGTGTGTGTGTGTGTATGTGTGTGTGTGGTTGTGTGTGTGTGTGTGGGTGTGTGGGTGTGGGTGTGGGTGTGTGTGTGTGGGTGTGGGTATGTGTGTGTGTACTCACCTAGTTGTACTCACCTAGTTGTGTTTGCGGGGGTTGAGCTCTGGCTCTTTGGTCCCGCCTCTCAACCGTCAATCAACAGGTGTACAGATTCCTGAGCCTATCGGGCTCTGTCATATCTACACTTGAAACTGTGTATGGAGTCAGCCTCCACCACATCACTTCCTAATGCATTCCATTTGTCAACCACTCTGACACTAAAACAGTTCTTTCTAATATCTCTGTGGCTCATTTGGGCACTCAGTTTCCACCTGTGTCCCCTAGTACGTGTGCCCCTTGTGTTAAATAGACTGTCTTTATCTACCCTATCAATCCCCTTCAGAATCTTGAATGTGGTGATCATGTCCCCCCTAACTCTTCTGTCTTCCAGCGAAGTGAGGTTTAATTCCCGTAGTCTCTCCTCGTAGCTCATACCTCTCAGCTCGGGTACTAGTCTGGTGGCAAACCTTTGAACCTTTTCCAGTTTAGTCTTATCCTTGACTAGATATGGACTCCATGCTGGGGCTGCATACTCCAGGATTGGCCTGACATATGTGGTATACAAAGTTCTGAATGATTCTTTACACAAGTTTCTGAATGCCGTTCGTATGTTGGCCAGCCTGGCATATGCCGCTGATGTTATCCGCTTGATATGTGCTGCAGGAGACAGGTCTGGCGTGATATCAACCCCCAAGTCTTTTTCCTTCTCTGACTCCTGAAGAATTTCCTCTCCCAGATGATACCTTGTATCTGGCCTCCTGCTCCCTACACCTATCTTCATTACATTACATTTGGTTGGGTTAAACTCTAACAACCATTTGTTCGACCATTCCTTCAGCTTGTCTAGGTCTTCTTGAAGCCTCAAACAGTCCTCTTCTGTTTTAATCCTTCTCATAATTTTAGCATCGTCCGCAAACATTGAGAGAAATGAATCGATACCCTCCGGGAGATCATTTACATATATCTGAAACAAGATAGGACCGAGTACAGAGCCCTGTGGGACTCCACTGGTGACTTCACGCCAATCGGAGGTCTCACCCCTCACCGTAACTCTCTGCTTCCTATTGCTTAGATACTCCCTTATCCACTGGAGCACCTTACCAGCTACACCTGCCTGTCTCTCCAGCTTATGTACCAGCCTCTTATGCGGTACTGTGTCAAAGGCTTTCCGACAATCCAAGAAAATGCAGTCCGCCCAGCCCTCTCTTTCTTGCTTAATCTGTGTCACCTGATCGTAGAATTCTATCAAGCCTGTAAGGCAAGATTTACCCTCCCTGAATCCATGTTGGCGATTTGTCACGAAGTCCCTTCTCTCCAGATGTGTTACCAGGTTTTTTCTCACGATCTTCTCCATCACCTTGCATGGTATACAAGTCAAGGACACTGGCCTGTAGTTCAGTGCCTCTTGTCTGTCGCCCTTTTTGTATATTGGGACCACATTCGCCGTCTTCCATATTTCTGGTAGGTCTCCCGTCTCTAGTGACTTACAATACACTATGGAGAGTGGCAGGCAAAGTGCCTCTGCACACTCTTTCAGTACCCATGGTGAGATCCCATCTGGACCAACAGCCTTTCTAACATCCAGATCCAGCAGGTGTCAATGTGTGTGTGTGTGTGTGTGTGTGTGTGTGTGTGTGTGTGGGTGTGTGTGTGTGTGTGTGTGTGTGTGATATGGGTTTGCGTGTGTGTGTGTGTGTGTGTGTGTGTGTGTGTGTGGGTGTGTGTGTGTGTGTGTGTGTGTGATATGGGCTTGCGTGTGTGTGTGTGTGTGTGTGTGTGTGTGTGTGTGTGTGTGTGTGTGTGTGTGTGTGTGTGATATGGGTTTGCGTGTGTGTGTGTGTGTGTGTGTGTGTGTGTGTGGGTGTGTGTGTGTGTGTGTGTGTGTGATATGGGCTTGCGTGTGTGTGTGTGTGTGTGTGTGTGTGTGTGTGTGTGTGTGTGTGTGTGTGTGTGTGTGTGTGTGTGTGTGTGTGATATGGGTTTGCGTGTGTGTGTGTGTGTGTGTGTGTGTGTGTGTGTGTGTGTGTGTGTGTGTGTGTGTGTGTGTGTGGGTGTGTGTGTGTGTGTGATATGGGCTTGCGTGTGTGTGTGTGTGTGTGTGTGTGTGTGTGTGTGTGTGTGTGTGTGTGTGTGTGTGTGTGTGTGTGTGTGTGTGCGCGTGTGTGTGTGTGTACGTGTGTGTACGTGTGTGTATTCACCTAGTTGTGCTTGCGGGGGTTGAGCTCTGCTTTTTCGGCAGAGCTGAAAGCCTCTGCCTCTTAACTGTCAATCAATTGTTACTAACTACTATTCCCCCCCCCCCCCACACACACACACACCAGGAAGCAGCCCGTGACAGCTGATTAAATCCCAGGTACCTATTTACTGCTAGGTAACAGGTGCATCATGGTGAAAGAAACTCTGCCCATTGTTTCTCGCCCTCACTGGGAATCGAAACCGAGACCACAGGATCACGCGTCCAGCGTGCTGTCCACTCAGCCACCGGCCCCCCTGTATGTATGTATACGTTTGTGTCCGTGTGTGTGTGTCCACTCACCTAGTTATGTTTGTGGGGGTTGAGCTCTGGCTCTTTTGTCCCGCCTCTCAACTGTTAATCAACTGGTGTACAGTTTCCTGAGCCAACTGGGCTCTATCAAATACATTTGAAACTGTGTCAGCCTTCATCACATCACAGCCTAAAGCATTCCGTTTGTTAACTACTCTAACATTGAAAAAATTCTTTCTAATGTCTCAGAGGCTCATTTGGGTACTAAGTTTCCACCTGTGTTGTTCGTGTTCCACCCGTGCTAGAGAGTTTGTCTTTGTCCACCCTGTCAATTCCCTGTCAAGAATTTTGTAGTTGGTTATTTTAGCTTTCCTCGTAGCTCATACCTCTCAGTTCCGGGACGAGCCTGGTGGCATACCGCTGAATCTTCTCTAACTTTGTCCAATGTTTAACTCGGTATGGGCTCCAGGCTGGAGCTGCATACTCCAGGATTGGTCTGACATAAGTGGTATACAGAGTCTTGAGCGATTCCTTACACAAAATTCTACAGGCAGTTCTTATGTTGGCCAACCTAGCATATGCTGTTGATGATATCTTTTTGATGTGGGCCTCTGGGGACAGGTTCGGTGTGATATCACCTCCCAGATCCTTCTCTCTATTTGACTCTAGCAGGATTTCACCTCCCAGATGTTACCTTGTGTTCAGCCTTTGCTCCCTTCTCCTAATTTCATTACTTTACACGTTCTTGAGTTGAACTTTAGTAGCCATTTTCTAGATCATTTCTCCAGTTTGTCCAGACCATCCTGTGGTCTCTGTCTATCTTCATCTGTCTTGATTCTCCTCATAATTTTTGCATCATCCGTAAACATTGAGAGGAATGAGTCTTAACACTGAAAGATTTAACTTAAAAACTATGAAAGATCGTTTACATATATTAGAAACAGGGTGAGTCCAAGTACAGAGCTCTGTGGGACTCCGCTGGTGACATCTCGCCACTCTGATGTCCCCCCCCTCACAGTTACACACTGTTTCCTGTTGCTTAGATACTTCCTTATCCACTGGAGCACCTTACCTTTCTCTCCTGCCTGTTGCTCCTATTAAAGGCTTTTGTAACAGCCTTTAATAGGATACTGTGTCAAAGGCTTTCTGACAGTTCAAGGAAATGCAATCTGCCCGCTCTTCACTTTCTTCCCAAATTTTTGTTGATTGGTCATAGAATTCGATTAAACCTGTGAGGCACGATTTACCATTTCTGAACCCACGTTGGTGGTGTGTCACAAAGCTATTTCCTTCCAGATGCTCTACGAGCCTTTTCCTTACGATCTTCTCCATCACCTTGCATGGTACACAAGTCAGGGAAACTGGCCTGTAATTCAGTGTCTCTTGAATGTCACTCTTTTTGTATATTGGGACTAAATTAGCTGTTTTCCAGCTTTCAGGTCTCTTGTTTCCAGTGACCTGTTATACACCATTGAGAGTGGCACACTTAGTGCTTCTGCACCTTCTTTTAGTATCCACGGTGAGATTTTGTCAGGCCCAACAGCCTTTGTCACATTCAGCTCCAACAGATTCCCTTTGACCTCATCACTGGTGAGGTCAAATTTCTCCAAGATTGCTTGGCTTGCCTCTTCCTCATTTAGTGTAGGGGCTTCTCCTTGTTCTTTCGTGAAGACCTCTTGGAATCTCTTGTTGAGTTCTTCATACACCACCTTGTCCTTCTTCGTGTATCTATTCTCCCCTTTTCTCAGTTTCATCACTTGTTCCTTCACCTCTGTTTTCCTCCATGTGGCTGTGGAGCAGTTTTGGTTGGGTCTTAGCTTTACTCACGATGACATTTTCATACTGCCTCTCTGCTTCTCTCCTAACTCTGAGGTACTCATTTCTGGCCCTCTGGTATCTCTCCCTGCTCTCTAGTGTTCTCTTATTTTTGTTGTTTCTCCATGTTCGTTTAATCAATAGCTTCGCTTACTTACATTCCTGGTTGAACCATGGATTCTTCTGTTGCTTTTAATTTTTCTTCCTTTGGACCGTGATAAACCTGTCTGCAGCTTCCTGGCATTTCTGTGTGACATAGTCCATCATATCCTGTACAGTCGTATCTCTGAGTTCTGTTTCCCATGGTATTCCCCTGAGGATGTTCCTCATCTCGTCATATTTTACTCTTCGGTAATTTAGTCTTTTCCCTTCCAGTCCCATCCTTGGATACGTTATCCCTACCTCCACCTAATACTCAAATATCAATACACTGTGGTCACTCATTCCTATGGGAGCTTCAAATTTGACTTCCCTTATTTCTGACTCATTAAAGGTGAATACCAGGTCGAGTCTAACCTCTCGTTCTTGTGGGTTCCCTGACATGTTGGCTCAGAAAGTTCCTTGTTGCCACTTCCAAGAGTTTAGCTCTCCATTTATCTGCACCTCCACGTGGATCCCTATTCTCCCAGACGTATCTTTCCATGGTTGAAATCGCGCTTGATTAAGATTCTGGAGCCACTCCTGAAAGCAACTGAAGCTGCTCTATCTATTATATTAATGGCTGCCTTGTTGTTCCTGACTAGCCCCGACCAGGAGTCTCCATGTGCAGAAGCTCCGTTTAGGAGTCTCCATGTGCAGAAGTCCCGAACAGGAGTCTCCATGTGTAGAAGCCCCGTCTAGGAGTCTCTATGTGTAGAAGACCCGACCAGGAGTCTCCATGTGTAGAAGCCCCGTCTAGGAGTCTCCATGTGTAGAGGCTCCGTCAAGGAGTCTCCATGTGCAGAAGAACCGTCTAGGAGTCTCCATGTGTAGAAGCCCCGTCTAGGAGTCTCCAAGTGCAGAAGCCCCGTCTAGGAGTCTCCAAGTGCAGAAGCCCCGTCTAGGAGTCTCCAAGTGCAGAAGTCCCGTCTAGGAGTCTCCATGTGCAGAAGAACCGTCTAGGAGTCTCCATGTGTAGAAGCCCCGTCTAGGAGTCTCCTTGTGTAGAAGCCCCCGTCTAGGAGTCTCCAAGTGCAGAAGCCCCGTCTAGGAGTCTCCAAGTGCAGAAGCCCCGTCTAGGAGTCTCCAAGTGCAGAAGCCCCGTCTAGGAGTCTCCATGTGCAGAAGAACCGTCTAGGAGTCTCCATGTGTAGAAGTCCCGTCTAGGAGTCTCCATGTGTAGAAGTCCCGTCTAGGAGTCTCCAAGTGCAGAAGTCCCGTCTAGGAGTTTCCAAGTGCAGAAGCCCCGTCTAGGAGTCTCCAAGTGCAGAAGTCCCGTCTAGGAGTCTCCATGTGTAGAAGCCTTATTAAAGCACATACACAGTGGCAGTAAACACAGCAAATTGGAATTGCTCATTAAAATATTAATTTATTTCTTAGTGATGAGACATCCAGTCCCTGTATCGGTGAACAATACAGGTTCATGTAAAATTAAAAATAGATTTTGCGTCTCCTTCCACGTACAAATAGTCGTATTGTTCCTATCTAGACGTAAATAAAGCTTTAGCGGCTCGTGTAGACATACAAGGTAGCCTTGGCGTCTTAGGTAGACGTAATAATAGCCTCAGCGTCATATGTTGATACAGAATAGTCTTAGAGACGCTACAGACGGAAAAACAGCCTAAACGTGAATGTTGTTGAAACTTGCATGTAGAAAGTTGCTATAGACGTAAAATTATTCCCTTTGGAAGTGAATATATCCGGGATGTCTCTGAGAGAGTATATCTACAGAACGCCCCCGTTTGAAGTGAATATACCCTGAGTGTCCTTATTGACGTGAATATAACCGTAACGTCCCTCTTGATTTCCTTATATCTGGAACGTCCCTTTAGACGTGAATGTATCCGGAACATCCCTTTAGACGTGAATGTAACCGGAACGTCCCTGTAGACGTGAATGTATCTGGAACGTCCCTTTAGACGTAAATATATCCGGAACGTCCCTGTAGACATGAATGTAACCGGAACGTCCCTGTAGACGTGAATATGTCCAGAACGTCCCTTCAGACGTGAATATATTCGGTACATCCTTTTAGTCGTGAATATATCTGGAACGTCTCTTTTGACATGAATATATCCGGTACGTCCCTGTAGACGTGAATATATCTGGATCGTCCCTTTAGACGCGAATATGTTCGGAACAACATTGTAGTCGAGAATATATTCGTAACTACCCTGTACACGTGATTTAATGAATTTGGCCAAGATCTGCTCTTTACATTCTGGCGGACTCGACGGTGTCCAACTTGTTTGTTTTGTTTTAATTAACATATTTAGGTGTTACATCTGCACAAATGCAGATGTTTACATCTGCATTTGTGCAGCTGCCCTAGACTATATGAAGGGGAGTATACAGTTTGTTAAAAAACTAGACCTGATGCTAAAGATCCCCATCACACAGGATGGTTAGTCAGGTGTCCAACTTTTTTTTTTTTATTAACATATTAGGTACATCTGCATTAGTGCAGCTACCCTAGACTATATGAAGTGGAGTACAGTGTGTCAAAAAAGCTAACTAGGTGATGCTAAAAAATCCCCATCACACAGGATGGTTAGTCATACAGAGGCATGTGATAAGCGGTCTGCACTGGCAGACTCCGGATGCATTTTGAGGATATCAACAACACAAGATTGAATAAGGTAGCAGTGGTAATACAAGTCCCCATCTCGCAGGATGGTTAGTCATACAGAGCCATGTGTTTAATAGCCTGCACTGGTAAATTTTGGGTATACTGTGAGGATATCTTCAAGAATACGAGTGAATAAAGTAATTGCAAAGCTCCAGGTACCTCATGCCAACTGGTCTGAAAGGTCTAATAACTGGGCATTCAGTGATGTAGTGCGGGAGATCATGCCGTAGTTCCTGCTCACAGAGTTTGCAACTGGAGTGCTCAGGATTGGGAGACCCGTCACCTGCAGCCACCTGCCACAGGTAACGGTAACCCAACCTGATCCTTGCAACCACTGTGTCGCACAGTCTAGTGGACGTTTTGTGCTGTCCATAGATGTAGGTTTCAGATCTGAACAAATCATAGCTTTTTATACTAGTACTTTCAGGTCGTTGGGAGTCAGTAAGTTCTTTCCTATCAGATCTGAATGTTTGGGCCAATACAGTTTTGACAGCAGAGATGGTAATACCTAGATCTAATTCAACTTCAAACTTGTTACACGCTAATTTGGCTGCAATGTCTGTCTCATTATGATGGGTTATATTTATGTGTGAAGGTATCCATACAAAGGAGATTCGAGACCCTTTACTCTGTGCATCAATTAGGTCATTTATAATTGGGAGTATGAGGTTCTTGCTGTCGATCTTCCAAGAGAAGTTTTCGATTGCTTGAAGAGCAGACTTTGAATCGCAGAATATTATTCCTCCTCCAATATTTTTTAATGTGCTGGTTGCTAAATGTAATGCTGCTAGTTCTGCTTGTGTGGAGGTCAGCCAGTTGTTTAACCTGACACTGACAGTCTTTGTGCAAATATTATTTCTATAAAACCTACATGCCGCTGCAGTCCGTCCAGTAGAAGACTGGACTGAGCCGTCGGTGTAGACACAGTGCTCGTGAGATCTTAGACTGTCGATGGAGGAGGCAATTGTTTCAAGAGTGACAGCTTTGAGTGGAGCATAATTCTCATTATCTTTCTTGGTGACAGGTGTGTATGATACTTGAATGGTGGGGTACAGATAAAGAGGAATATCAGAGACAGGTAGATTGCACTTAAAAGGAATGTTAAGTTTAATGAGATTGTAAGCATTGTTTCTCAGCCAATTATCATAAAAGGAGTGAGTTGGTATGTCGGCACCAGTCAAAAGGGTGTTAACAGCACTAAATAATTTGTCTCTGAGCAATGCAGGAGATGTAGGATCTCTCATGACTTTAAGACAAAAGGTAGTGTTAACTTGCATTATTCTCTCTAGTATGGTTGGAAGCTTCAGTTCTTCCCGCATGTTGATGATTCTTGTGCATCTTGGGGCACCAAGAATTATCCTCATGGCCTCATTCTGTACTACTTCAAGTTTGTCCAACACAGAGGAGGGGAAATTAATTAAGTGCAGAGCATTATAATCAACGAGAGATCTAACATACATCATATAGAATAGTCTAGCATATTTAATATTGATACCAATATTCTTACCAGTAAGTGTTCTCAATGGTTTTAGTCTTTCTTTTAACCTACGGTGTAGATCATTTACAATGTCACTGTTAATACCAACTCCAAGGTATTTGTGCTGCCCACACGTTTCAATGTTCTGGCTGTTGACCTTGAAAGCTATAGGGACATGAGTTTTCTCTTTGGGATGGAGAACTCTGGATTTAGTTATAGAGATAACAAGACCACATTCAATGCTTTTAGCAGCGAATGAATCAAGTAGAGCTTGCAGTCTAATTTGGGAATTTGCAACAATGCACATATCATCGGCATAACAAATGACGCCTTCGTCAGGTAGTGTGGGAATATCAATTGTTAATTTGTGCATCAGAACATTGAACAGTAACGAAGAATATATAGAATAAAAATCTACGGGATTTTGGTGCTATATTTCAATAGTAAACAAATTCTAAAGTGATAAATTTTGTTAAGTACCCTGCAGGTCTAAACTGTATGGAATCGCTGGTAAAATCTTAACATGGACATACCTTAACTGACTGTAAGAGAGAGCTTACAGAATCAGTTAAGTCATAAATACCAGCAAAATGGGTGTCGTCGGCTGATAGCCTGAAACACCGACAAATGGCAAGATTTGGACAAATTGAACTTCTCGTAAGGGTTGTGGATCTTAAGAAATTTCGGTCATAACTAAGAGCTTAGAATTCTCATATATCATAGTTACAGACAAGGGGCGTCAACACTCACTCTTTTGTGGTCTGTGCTTAAGATCATGAACCAGTAAAATTGTTCAGTCATTTAATACAATATTTCATACTGGCATTACGGAAGGTTAATACCTAGAGCGACTATGAACGGAATGTACAAATTATGCACTACTCCATACCTAAAAAATCAATGTTTTTAAAATCAACGTTTTGTTTTTAATCTACGTTCTTAATTATGTTGAAGACTCAAGGGAAAAAAAAACATCTCCTGGGTTAAGTATGGTACACATATGCACTAAATTAGGCCTAGGAGTTTGTATACTTGGATAAGCCTACTACAGCCTAGTATAACTCTAGTATCCCAGGGGCCTGACAGCTGAGTGAACAGCGCTCGGGATTCGTAGTCCTGCAGTTCCGGGTTTAATCCACGCTGGAAGCGGAAACAAATGGGCAGACTTTCTTTCACCCTGATGCCTCTTTTCACCTAACAGTAAATAAGTACCTAGGAGTTAGACAGTTGTTACGGGCTGCTTCCTGGATGGTGTGTAACAAAAAGGAGACCTGGTTAAGAACCGGGCCGCGGGGACGCTAAACCCCGAAATCATCTCAAGATAACCTCAAGATAACCATCCCCTAGTACAGGTTGATTAGGGTTATGGTCAGTCAGTTTCAGTTGTTATTATAAACTTAAAAATTAAAATAATATACAACGTAAATATTTTTAGATACAAAAGTTCATATTTTGTACATTAAAAGCATATTGTAGCTATAGGTACTGTCATATAGTAGCTATAGGTACTGTCTGTCATACAGTAGCTATAGGTACTGTCTGTCATACAGTAGCTATAAGTACTGTCTGTCATACAGTAGCTATAGGTACTGTCTGTCATATAGTAGCTATAGGTACTGTCATATAGTAGCTATAGGTACTGTCTGTCATACAGTAGCTATAGGTACTGTCTGTCATACAGTAGCTATAAGTACTGTCTGTCATACAGTAGCTATAGGTACTGTCTGTCATACAGTAGCTATAGGTACTGTCATATAGTAGCTATAGGTACTGTCTGTCATATAGTAGCTATAGGTACTGTTTATCATATAGTATCTATAGGTACTGTCTGTCATGTAGTATCTATAGGTACTGTTTATTATATAGTATCTATAGGTACTATCTGGCACATAGTATCTATAGGTACTGTCTGCCATGTAGTAGCTATAGGCACTGTGTAAAATAGTACCTATAGGTACTGTCTGTCACATAGTAGCTATAGGTACTGTCTGCCACATAGTAGCTATAGGTACTGTCTGCCACATAGTAGCTATAGGTACTGTCTGCCACATAGTAGCTATAGGTACTGTCTGCCACATAGTAGCTATAGGTACTGTCTGCCACATAGTAGCTATAGGTACTGTCTGCCATATAGTAGCTATAGGTACTGTCTGCTATATAGTGCCTATAGGTACTGTCTGCCATATAGTACCTATAGGTACTGTCTGCCATATAGTACCTATAGGTGCTGTCTGTCATATAGTAGCTATAGGTACTGTCTGCCACATAGTAGCTATAGGTACTGTCTGCCACATAGTAGCTATAGGTACTGTCTGCTATATAGTGCCTATAGGTACTGTCTGCCATATAGTACCTATAGGTACTGTCTGCCACATAGTAGCTATAGGTACTGTCTGCCACATAGTAGCTATAGGTACTGTCTGCCACATAGTAGCTATAGGTGCTGTCTGTCATATAGTAGCTATAGGTACTGTCTGCCACATAGTAGCTATAGGTACTGTCTGCCATATAGTAGCTATAGGTACTGTCTGCTATATAGTGCCTATAGGTACTGTCTGCCATATAGTACCTATAGGTACTGTCTGCCATATAGTAGCTATAGGTACTGTCTGCTATATAGTGCCTATAGGTACTGTCTGCCACATAGTAGCTATAGGTACTGTCTGCTATATAGTGCCTATAGGTACTGTCTGCCATATAGTACCTATAGGTACTGTCTGCCACATAGTAGCTATAGGTACTGTCTGCCACATAGTAGCTATAGGTACTGTCTGCTATATAGTGCCTATAGGTACTGTCTGCCATATAGTACCTATAGGTACTGTCTGCCACATAGTAGCTATAGGTACTGTCTGCCATATAGTAGCTATAGGTACTGTCTGCCATATAGTACCTATAGGTACTGTCTGTCATATAGTAGCTATAGGTACTGTCTGTCATATAGTAGCTATAGGTACTGTCTGCCATATAGTACCTATAGGTACTGTCTGCCATATAGTACCTATAGGTGCTGTCTGTCATATAGTAGCTATAGGTACTGTCTGCCACATAGTAGCTATAGATACTGTCTGCTATATAGTACCTATAGGTACTGTCTGCCATATAGTACCTATAGGTGCTGTCTGCCATATAGTACCTATAGGTGCTGTCTGTCATATAGTAGCTATAGGTACTGTCTGTCACATAGTAGCTATAGGTACTGTCTGCCACATAGTAGCTATAGGTACTGTCTGCTATATAGTACCTATAGGTACTGTCTGCCATATAGTACCTATAGGTGCTGTCTGTCATATAGTAGCTATAGGTACTGTCTGTCACATAGTAGCTATAGGTACTGTCTGCCACATAGTAGCTATAGGTACTGTCTGCTATATAGTACCT
>NC_091181.1:43983396-43993396 GCF_040958095.1 Procambarus clarkii | reverse complement strand
AGGAGCTGGAGGAGCTATACAACTTGTGACAAGTAGCCTTGTACCCTGCATATGATCAATATTGTAATTTTTTGTGTGTAAGGACATTTTCAAATAAAGTTAGATAAATATACACACATACCAAAAGAATAGGGGTGGTAGGAGAAGAAAATATCAAAGTGTTCAGTGAGGATCCACAAGGTCTTCTCTGAGTACTCTTTATTTTCTTCTCCGAGGCTATGGGTCCCTACACTTGCACCAGAGGTGGTACCCCTTCTAGGTATGTTATCTAAAAAAAATATATATACATATATATATATATATATATATATATATATATATATATATATATATATATATATAATATGACATTATGTTGTTATTTATTATTGGCACCCTTCCCCCCCCCCACCTCCCTTGTTGACATATTGGGGGTGCAAGGAGGGGGGGGTGCAAGGAGGGGCGGGGCGGCCTCGACCAACAATCCGCAGACTAACACAAATCGGATCAGAACATTCAATTTGAGAGTCAGATTAAATTATCTCGGTTTGTGAATTCGGATCCTCCGCCGGCAGCTACAGTCCTGCATCTTTGCTGACACTAGCCCCGGGGGGGGGGGGGGGTAAGGGTGACGGGGTAGGGGACGGTGATGGTGATGGGGCAGGATAGGAGGGAGGGTGATGGTGACGGGGTAGGGGAGTGGGGATGTTTAAAGGGGAAAGATGTAGGGGAAGGGGAGAAAAATGGGCACTGGTGGCAAGGGAGGGGAGGGAAATGGAATGCTTGAATCATGGGAAGGCATTCAGGGGGATGAGGTGATGGTGGGGGGGGGGGTGAGGAGAGGGATCAGCGGGAGGAGTGAGTAAGGAAAGGAAGTGGTTGGGGTGGGGGGGGGGGAGTATGTAGGGAGGGGCTTGAGAGATTGAAGGTTTAGGGAGAGAGGGGAAACATGTTCCGAGAGGACAGGTTCGCGGCGGGTAGAGGGGAAAGCAACACTAAAAACCGGAACGGGGGAGAGAGAGAGGGAGGGGGCAATAGAGGGAGAGGAGAGTAAAACTGGATGAAGGAGAGATGAGAGAGGAAGAGAAAGGTAAGGGTAGATTGAGTGATGGGGAGGAGGTTGAAGGGATGGGAGTCACGGAGATAACGGAACAGGAGTATAGAAGGTAAACAGAGAGGAGAGCAGGAAAGAGAGGGAGGCAGACGGACGTAGAAGGGAGATGATAGATGGGGATGAGTTGAAGGAAAAGGTGGAAGAGGGTAGAAGAAGGAGAGGTGGGAAAGTGGGAGTGAGACAGAGAGAAACATAGACAGTTTGATAAGTGATGACAAACACGCAGGAAGATATATAGACGGAAAATACAGAGAGTTAAGCCACGCCCTCACTACCTCACACCACCCCCTCACTACCCCTCACCACGCCCTCACTACCTCACACCACCCCCTCACTACCCCTCACCACGCCCTCACTACCCCTCACCACGCCCTCACTACCTCACACCACCCCCTCACTACCCCTCACCACGCCCTCACTACCCCTCACCACGCCCTCACTACCCCTCACCACCCCCTCACTACCCATCACCACGCCCTCACTACCCCTCACCACGCCCTCACTACCACACACCACGCCCTCACTACCCCACACCACGCCCTCATTACCACACACCACGCCCTCACTACCCCACACCACGCCCTCACTACCCCACACCACCCCCCCACTACCTGACACCACCCCCTCACTACCTGACACCACCCCCTCACTACCCCTCACCACGCCCTCACTACCCCACACCACGCCCTCACTACCCCACACCACCCCCTCACTACCTGACACCACCCCCTCACTACCCCTCACCACGCCCTCACAACCCCACACCACGCCCTCACTACCTCACACTACCCCCTCACTACCCCTCACCACCCCCTCACTACCCCTCACCACGCCCTCACTACCCCTCACCACGCCCTCACTACCCGCACCACGCCCTCACTACCCCTCACCACGCCCTCACTACCCCTCACCACGCCCTCACTACCCCTCACCACGCCCTCACTACCCACACCATGCCCTCACTACCCCTCACCACGCCCTCACTACCCCTCACCACGCCCTCACTACCCCTCACCACGCCCTCACTACCCCTCACCACGCCCTCACTACCCCTCACCACGCCCTCACTACCCCTCACCACGCCCTCACTACCCCTCACCACGCCCTCACTACCCCTCACCACGCCCTCACTACCCTCACCACGCCCTCACTACCCCTCACCACGCCCTCACTACCCCTCACCACGCCCTCACTACCCACACCACGCCCTCACTACCCCTCACCACGCCCTCACTACCCCTCACCACGCCCTCACTACCCCTCACCACGCCCTCACTACCCCTCACCACGCCCTCACTACCCCTCACCACGCCCTCACTACCCCTCACCACGCCCTCACTACCCCTCACCACGCCCTCACTACCCCACACCACCCCCTCACTACCTCACACCACCCCCTCACTACCCCTCACCACGCCCTCACTACCCCTCACCACGCCCTCACTACCCCACACCACGCCCTCACTACCCCTCACCACGCCCTCACTACCCCTCACCACGCCCTCACTACCCCACACCACGCCCTCACTACCCCACACCACGCCCTCAATACCCCTCACCACGCCCTCACTACCCCTCACCACGCCCTCACTACCCTACACCATCCTACACCACAGGTCACAGGGGCCTGTGGTGTAGATAGCGCTTGGGACTCGTAACCCTAGGATCCGGGTTAGATCCCCGGCGATGGAGGAAAACAAATGGGCAGAGATCCTTTCACCCTGATGCCCCTGTTGCCTAGCCGTAAATAGGTACCAGGGCATTAGACAGCTGTTACGACGGGCTGCTTCCTCTGTGTGTGTGTGTGTGTGTGTGTGTGTGTGTGTGTGTGTGTGTGTGTGTGTGTGTGTGTGTGTGTGTGTGTGTGTGTGTGTGTGTGTTTACTAGTTGTATTTACTAGTTGTGTTTTGCGGGGGTTGAGCTTTGCTCTTTGGGCCCGCCTCTCAACTGTCAATCAACTGTTTACTAACTACTTTTTTTTTCTTTTTTCCACACACCACACACACACACCCCCCCGGGAAGCAGCCCGTGACAGCTGACTAACTCCCAGGTACCTATTTACTGCTAGGTAACAGGGGCACTTAGGGTGAAAGAAACTTTGCCCATTTGTTTCTGCCTCGTGCGGGAATCGAACCCGCGCCACAGAATTACGAATCCTGCGCGCTATCCACCAGGCTACGAGGCCCCTATGGGGCCTCGTTCACCAGTGTGTGTGTGTGTATGTGTGTGTGTACTCACCTAGTTGTACTCACCTAGTAGTGCTTGCGGGGGTTGAGCTTTGACTCTTTGGTCCCGCCTCTCAACCGTCAATCAACAGGTGTACAGGTTCCTGATCCTACTGGCCTCTATCATATCTACACTTGAAACTGTGTATGGAGTCAGCCTCCACCATATCACTTCCTAATGCATTCCATTTGTCAACCACTCTGACAATAAAAAAGTTCTTTCTAATACCTCTGTGGCTCATTTGGGCACTCAGTTTCCACCTAGTGTGTGTGCCCCTTGTGTTAAACAGCCTGTCTTTATCAACCCTGTCGATTCCCTTGAGAATCTTGAATGTGGTGATCATGTCCCCCCTAACTCTTCTGTCTTCCAACGAAGTGAGGTTTAATTCCCGTAGTCTCTCCTCGTAGCTCATACCTCTCAGCTCGGGTACTAGTCTGGTGGCAAACCTTTGAACCTTTTCCAGTTTAGTCTTATGCTTGACTAGATATGGACTCCATGCTGGAGCCGCATACTCCAGGATAGGTCTGACATATGTGGTATATAATGTTCTGAAAGATTCCTTACATAAGTTTCTGAAGGCCGTTCTTATGTTAGCCAACCTGGCATATGCTGCTGATGTTATCCTCTTGATATGAGCTTCAGGGGACAGATCCGGCGTGATATCAACCCCCAGGTCTTTCTCTCTCTCTGACTCTTGAAGTATTTCATCTCCCAAATGGTATCTTGTATCTGGTCTCCTGCTTCCTACCCCTATCTTCATTACATTACATTTGCTTGGGTTAAACTCTAACAGCCATTTGTTCGACCATTCCTGCAGCTTGTCCAGGTCTTCTTGAAGCCTCAAGCTGTCCTCCTCTGTCTTAATCCTTCTCATAATTTTGGCGTCGTCAGCAAACATTGAGAGGAATGAGTCTATACCCTCTGGGAGATCATTTACGTATATCAGAAACAGGATAGGTCCAAGTACAGAGCCCTGTGGGACTCCACTGCTGACTTCACGCCATTCTGAGGTCTCACCCCTCACTTTAACTCTCTGCTTCCTATTGCTTAGATACTCCCTTATCCACTGGAGCGCCCTACCAGTTACTCCTGCCTGTTTCTCCAGCTTATGCATCAACCTTTTATGGCGTACTGTTTCAAAGGCTTTCCGACAGTCCAAAAAAATGCAGTCCGCACATCCTTCTCTTTCTTGCTTAATCTTTGTCACCTTATCGTAGAATTCTATTAAGCCTGTAAGGCAAGATTTACCCTCCCTGAACCCATGTTGATGGGTTGTCACGAAGTCTCTTCTCTCCAGATGTGTTACTAGTTTTTTTCTCACAATCTTCTCCATCACCATGCATGGTATACAAGTTAAGGACACTGGCCTGTAGTTCAGTGCCTCTTGTCTGTCACCCTTTTTGAATATTGGTACGACATTAGCAATCTTCCATATTTCTGGTAGGTCTCCCGTTTCCAGTGACCTACAATACACTATGAAGAGTGGCAAGCAAAGTGCTCCTGCACACTCTTTCAATACCGATGTTGAGATTCCATCCGGCCCAACAGCTTTTCTCACATCCAGCTCCAATAGGTGCTTCTTGACCTCATCTCTTGTAATATCGAACCTATCCAAGGTCACCTGGTTTGTTGCCACCTCTTCTAGCGCCGTGACATCTCCCTGTTCTATTGTAAAGACCTCCTGGAACCTTTTGTTGAGTTCTTCACACACCTCCTTGTCATTCTCTGTGTACCTGTCCTCGCCCACCCTAAGTTTCATCACTTGTTCCTTCACTGTTGTCTTCCTCCTGATGTGACTGTGTAATAGCTTTGGTTCGGTCTTGGCTTTATTAGCTATATCATTTTCATATCTTTTCTCAGCTGCTCTTCTCACACTAACATACTCGTTGCTGGTTCTCTGGTATCTCTCTCTACTTTCTGGTGTTCTGTTATTACGGAAGTTCCTCCATGCCCTTTTGTTCAGCTCCTTTGCTTTCATACATTCCCTATTAAACCACGGATTCTTCCTTTGCTTCCCTGTTTTTTCCTGTCGGGCTGGGACAAACCTGCTTACAGCTTCCTGACATTTTTGGGTGACGAAGTCCATCATGTCTTGTACGGACTTGGTTTCGAGTTCTGTGTCCCAATGTATGCCCCATAGGAATTTATTCATCTCCTCATAGTTTCCCTTTCGGTACGCCAGCCCTTTGGTTCCCAGTTCTTTTTTGTGGGTGATAATTCCTAGCTCAACCAGGTATTCAAAGCTCAATACACTATGATCTCTCATTCCCAATGGGGCTTCCAACTTAACTTCCCTTATATCCGACTCATTTAGGGTAAATATCAGATCAAGCAAGGCTGGTTCATCCCCTCCTCTCATTCTTGTGGGTCCCTTGACGTGTTGACTTAGAAAGTTTCTTGTTGCCACATCCAGCAGCTTAGCTCTCCATGTGTCTGGGCCTCCATGTGGGTCTCTGTTCCCCCAATCTATCTTCCCATGGTTGAAGTCTCCCATGATTAGAAGTCTGGATCCGTTCCTGCTAGCCACAGAAGCTGCTCTCTCTATTATGTTGATGGTGGCCAAGTTGTTTCTATCATATTCCTGTCTGGGTCTTCTGTCATTCAGTGGGGGTTATATATGACTACTATTATAATTTTCTGTCCTCCAGTTGCTATGGTGCCTGATATGTAGTCACTGAAGCCTTCACAGTTCTGAATTACCATCTTTTCGAAACTCCCACACACACACACACACACTACTGTGTGTGTGTGTGTGTGTGTGTGTGTGTGTGTGTGTGTGTGTGTGTGTGTGTGTGTGTGTCTGTGTGTGTGTGTGTGTGTGTGTGTGTAAAAAAGTAGATTTTTTGTTACTATTATTTTCTACCACAGACGTGGCCACACATTTACAATGCTAACCAGAATATATACATTTCTTCTGTCATCCATGGACAGAATATTTTCTTCTATCCTCAATGGACAGGGTTAGAGATGTGTTAAACATATAGTTCAGGGATTTATTGAACAATCAACCACAGAAGGTAACTGTAGTGCTTTTAAAATGCTTAGCTAACCTACATACGTAAATACATAGATACACAGATTTAAGTATGCCCTACATAAAGTGTTCGATGTGTCTTTTACATAGTGTTAATAATGTGCATTTACAAAGGTGAAATGTAATTCTGATCAGCTTCCACGTATACTTTATATGCACATACATAAACACACATATGCATACATATGCATATATACATACATATACATATATACACACGCACACACATACATTTGTCTCTTACTCTGACAGGGTGAGATTGCTGCTAGAGAAACTAGTCCAATTAAGCACTTAACAACTGAAGGTGATTAAGATGCTTTTACAAGCTCAGGTTATATAGTTACATCACATTCATACATGTATAATTGATACATTACATGGTCAATCTTGGGTACAAGTCCAATATGTTCCAGTATCTTGAGGTTATCTTGAAATGATTTCGGGGCTTTTTTAGTGTCCCCGCGGCCGAGGACCAGGCCTCCACCCCCAAGAAGCAGCCCGTGACAGCTGACTAGCACCCAGGTACCTATTTTACTGCTGGGTAACAGGGGCATAGGGTGAAAGAAACTCTGCCCATTGTTTCTCGACGGCGCCTGGGATCGAACCCAGGACCACAGGATCACAAGTCCAGCGTGCTGTTCGCTCGGCCGACCGGCTCCCTTTCAGGTATTCATATAGTAATTACACAGTTCAGCATACCTCAGGCCGGGAGGGCGAAAGTCAGTCAATATGGGACATTCTACAATATAATGTTCAAGTGAGTGCCTTTTTTCTCATTCACAAAGTTGACACATTGTGTACTCGACATTTGGGTTTTGAGAAAGCTGCCAGATACGTCTATATCCCAGGCGTATTCTGGCCACTATATCATCACATTGCTTAAGTGATGTGTTTAAGACATCACATATGTTTAAGTGTTCTCTTCGTCACTGCTAATGCACTGCACCCATATCAATTTCTACCACTGGTTTTCTACAGGCTGTCTTTGCAAGCATATCAACAGTGTCATGCCTTGAGATGCCAACATGTGATGGTATCCATAGGAATTTAATTTCAAATATGTTTTCTTTAGCAGCTAAAACATTTATTCGAATATCACTGACTATTTTCTGGGTGTTACTACTATGTGCGTTCAATGCCAGGAGTGCACTCTGCAAGTTACAGTATATAAGTCCACTCCCTTGGTCTTTTAAAAATTCAGTGGCAAGGTATATGCTCAGGGAGCCGGTCGGCCGAGCGGACAGCACGCTAGATTTGTGATCCTGTGGTCCTGGGTTCGATCCCAGGCGCCGGCGAGAAACAAATGGCAGAGTTTCTTTCACCCTATGCCCCTGTTACCTAGTAGTAAAATAGGTACCTGGGTGTTAGTCAGCTGTCACGGGCTGCTTCCTAGAGGTGGAGGCCTGGTCGAGGACCGGGCCGCAGGGACACTAAAGCCCCGAAATCATCTCATCGCAAGATGCCTGCAAGTTCTGTTTGAGTTGTACTTGCCAGTCATTGACGCGCTTCATTGCTGTATGTACGATAGAAGATTGTTCAAATATATTACATGCACATCCGGTGCATCGTCCACCTTCTTCTACAGAGCCGTCGGTATAGCACTGATACACATCGTTACCAAGACCCTGAGTTCTCTCAGTGATGCTTCTCAGTGTTAACTGTTTTAATAATGTAGAGTGCACACTATCTTTCTTGGGTGCATTTACAAAATCAACTGATAGATCCCAGTTATCCCATGGAGTAATTGATTGATTAATCATTAATTGAGTTGGGTACATATTTAATATTTTGATGGAGTTAGCTAACTTGTAGAACCAAAATGCATAATTAGATTTTGCTCTTCTTCTATAGACCTCAGGTGAGTGTAACATATTAGAAAGTTTAGCTTGAAACTTCATGTGTTGCCGAAATCTACTCAATGCCATCACGCCGAAAACTGTGCTAATAGACAAAATTCTCTCACTTATGGTTGGTAATTTTAACTGTGCTCACATATTAACTATTCTCGTGGACTTTGGAGCCCCAAGGATGAGACGCATAGCTTCATTTTGCAAGGTTTCAAGAGATTTCAGCTTTTTGTCTATATACAGTGTGAGATGTAGAGCATCGTAGTCAATCGCAGAGCGTATAAATGATACATAAAACATTCTAGCAAGTCTCACATTAATTCCATGATTGACACCAACAAGGACCCACAAGGGCTTTAATCTCTCCCAAAGTCTCCTCTTGAGAGAAAGGTACCCAGGGTCGTTAATGGGGACACCAAGGTATCTGTAAGACTCGCAGTTCTCAAGTGCTCGCCCATCTATATGATAATTGGCTCGTGGAATACCACACGGAATGAGGGCACGAGTTTTCTATACTCGTAATAAGGAGGCCACATTCCTCAGCTCTTGTAGCAAAAGCATCGAGCAGAACTTGCATTCTAGGCTCGGAGGCAGCCTGTAAACATATATCATGAGCATAACGAATGACTATGTCTTTATTAGTTAGAAGATCTTTAATAACTTTATTCATCAGAACGTTGAACAACACAGGCTGAGGACCCCTTCTTGTGCAGTTCCCAGTTCAAAGAGTTTGCTCTCTGTGCTTTTAACACCATTAAATGAAACATGCTGTTCAATTAGACAAATAGCCCTTTATCCATTTCAGTAATTTAACTTGTATTTCCAGCTCAGCAAGCTGTTCTAGTATGATTTCCTTGTTTGCTGTATCAAAAGCTGCTGCTAGGTCGATGAAGACTGCTTGAGGGGAAGCTTCAGTATGAGCGAAATATTCAACAAAACAGTGTTGTGCACTATGCCCGGGCATAAATCCAAACAGTTGGGGTGACAGGTACCCCCTGTATGCGATACGAGTCGGTTAAGGACAATGCGTTCAAAAACTTTACAAACACACGATGTTAGAGTTATGGGTCTATAATTATCTGAGTGGGGTTTGGGGATGGGAACAATGACACTCTTTGTTCAAGCATCAGGTAATACCCCTTCACTTAAACTCATTCTGTTCAACACTAAAAGTGGATTACCTGGTACTTGTGAGACTAATCTCAGTAAACTAAGTAATACCGTCCTCTCCAGCAGCAGTTGATTTGCCCATCTTTAGTGCATGATTGAATTCCCATTCAGTTACATCATTAAGGTCCGACACGTCGATTACTGTACAGGCAAAATTGATGGTTCGTTGTCTGTTGGGGCGTGTGTCATCAAGCTTGTGCTGTATGTTAATTGGGAGTGAGTCGTAGCTCGATGTTAGTGCCCATTGATCAAGGAGGATGTTTACTTGTTCTAGTGGGCTGTGGTGCAGCGGTTTGGTTGGGCTGCTTCTGGAGATTTTTCGTATCTTTTCCCAAACTTCAACAAGTGTTGTTTGCTCATTTATATTTTATAGGAACTCTTCCCAATGTTTATAACGTATGACGTTGCTCATGTCTCTCACCTCTCTATTTGCGACAAGAAATGCATGCAAGTCACCTTGTGCTTTGGTTCGTTTGTACGTATCTCCAAGTTGCTTTACTCGTTCATGTTCTTTAACAAATACGGGGTCAAGGACCCACTTGGGTGGTGGTAGGTGTTGCCCACTTCTGCTAGGCTTACGACCTGTTCCCCAACACACCCATGTGTCATAGTAGGTAGTAATCGTATCAA
>NC_091181.1:43925896-43978396 GCF_040958095.1 Procambarus clarkii | reverse complement strand
CCAACCCTCCCCACTACCACCAACAACCCTCCCCACTACCACCAACAACCCTCCCCACTACCACCACCACCAACCCTCCCCCACTACCACCAACAACCCTCTCCACTACCACCACCACCAGCCCTCCCCACTACCACCACCAACCCTCCCCACTACCACCACCACCACCCCCTCCCCACCACTACCACCACCACCACCCCCTCCCCACCACTACCACCACCACCAACCCTCCCTACTACCACCACCACCAACCCTCCCCACTACCACCACCACCACCAACCCTCCCCCACTACCACCACCACCAACCCTCCCCACTACCACCACCACCACCAACCCTCCCCACTACCACCACCACCACCAACCCTCCCCCACTACCACCACTACCACCAACCCTCCCCCACTACCACTACCACTACCACCAACCCTCCCCCACTACCACTACCACCACCACCAACCCTCCCCCACTACCACTACCACCACCACCAACCCTCCCCACTACCACTACCACCACCACCAACCCTCCCCACTACCACTACCACCACCACCAACCCTCCCCACTACCACTACCACCACCACCAACCCTCCCCACTACCACTACCACCACCACCAACCCTCCCCCACTACCACCACCACCAACCCTCCCCCACTACCACCACCACCAACCCTCCCCCACTACCACCACCACCACCAACCCTCCCCCACTACCACCACCACCACCAACCCTCCCCACTATCACCACCACCAACAACCCTCCCCACTACCACCACCACCAACCCTTCCCCACTACCACCACCACCACCAACCCTCCCCCACTACCACCACTACCACCAACCCTCCCCCATTACCACTACCACCACCACCAACCCTCCCCACTACCACTACCACCACCACCAACCCTCCCCCACTACCACCACCACCAACCCTCCCCCACTACCACCACCACCAACCCTCCCCCACTACCACCAACCCTCCCCCACTACCACCATCACCAACCCTCCCCACTACCACCACCACCAACCCTCCCCCACTACCACCATCTCCAACCCTCTCCACTACCTCTACCACTTCCACCACCACCAACCCTTGACAGTGATCGGAAGTGAGGGCTTGATGCCTCGTCTAGTTTTTAGCTGCCCGTGGCCGACACACCTCTCCTTGTCTTATTGCATCCTCAACATCCAGTTCTCGTCAGTTAAGTGAGGGACTGCTGTAGCTGATGGACGCTGAGGAAGGCTGCGGAACGCTAAGTAAGGCTGGGGAGCTAGAGAAGATTTGGGAACGCTGAGGAAGATTAGTGAACGCTGAGGAAGCCAAGGGAATGCTGAGGAAGGCTGGGGAACGCCGGGGAAGGCTGAGGAAGGCTGAAAGTTATGAACGCTGGGGAATGATGAGGAAGGTTAGGGAATGAAGAGGTAAACTGGGGAATGATGAAGAAGGCTGGGGAAAGCTAGGAAATGGTTATGAAGGCTGGTAAGGGCTTGGGAAGACTGGGGAGAGTTTGGAACGTTGAAAGGCCTAGAGACCTAGACTGGGAAAGACTGGGATTGGCTGGGGATGGGGGTTGGGCTGAGAAAGCCAGAAAGGTTAGTTAAAACTCGGAAAAGCTAGGGAAGACAGGAAGAAGACTAAAGGAGGCAGGAGAGTGCTGAGAAAGGCTGAAGAAAACTGGTAAAGGCAGGCAAAGACTGGAGAAGGAAAGAGTTGGAAAAAGATAGGAAAAGGAATAGAAAGGTGGGATGGGTTAGAGAAGACTGAGCATTATTTGAGAAGCCTGGAGAGAGATCGAGTAGTAGTATTAAAGAAGACTATGGCCAGATATTTTAATTTTTTCCTCAGCAGGCCGTAGTCTCCTTTTTTCCATCAACCTCAGCGGTCGCATGTTATAGTTTCCTAATTTTTTCTCGGTTACTTGGAGCCTGCACCCCCATAGTCTCCTAATATTTTCAATCACTTATTGAGCGCTCCCTTCCATCATACTTATTTTTTTCCAAAAGGAGATTAAACTGGCTCCCTTCTGCCATACAATATTTTTTTCCAAAAGAGATTAAACGGGTCTCTCCCGTCATCCCTAATTTTAGTTACCTCTGCAACGCACGGTTCTAGTCATCTCTAATGCCAGTCTTCACCCTCCCTCAATATGTTCATTTTTCAATGACTGTATATTTAATCAAGTTGTAGAGAAAAGACCCAATAATGAAAAAAAATCATTAACTCAGGTAATAGAAGTTAAGGTTGAGATGGGTTGGTTGTTTTAATATAAAACTCATGTCCAAAAAAACATGGTTAAGATTGAGATGCATTCTTATCAAAGGCTAGGTCCAGGTCGCTTGGGTTGACGCAAAAAGGCAGAGCCGCAACTAGACACAACACATGATGCACCCCCGGTCACACCAACCAATCATCAGTAACCCAAGGACTCCTTCGGAAAACAACAGTCTCATTCCTTGCCAGAAAATGAGACAGCTGCAAACGAAGAAAGAATTGCTAAATTACAATAGGGTGTGACCAAACACAGGCAGGAAAACAAAAAGGAAAAGCCAGAGACACTCGACCATTGCCAATCACATCAGCCGAAGAACTGGGGTGTGGGTAGCTGGTGCTACCCGCTGTGCAAGGGTCTTGGGCTTCCCCCCTTCTCCCTCCAGGGGAAGGGGGGGGGGGTTGTGCAGGTGGCGACCTGGTGACGTCATGCTCGTTTTCATTTGGGGAGTTCTGTCCACTAGTTCGGCTTTCAGTAGCAATGTTAACCAGAATAGGGGTTTGTTTTGGAGCACTTGCCTTTCTGGGTGACTGACCTGGTTAATGGCAGACATAAAAAGCTTCCAACCACACGGGGACTTCTATAGGCCATTGGTCCTCGTGCCTCTCTGAGGTGGGAACCAGGTTCTGACTCGTGGTCCCTGGTAGGCCTAGAACTCAATGCACATTGACTGGTGCCAAAGTCTAATACATCCATATCAGCCTGGATAGCTCCGGGAAGCCGACGGGGCTTCCCCCAGAAAAAACACTTTCAACAACCAAAAAATACAGTACATATGACATTAGGTCAAGGCAGGTTTGGTTCAGGATTGCTGAGTCCACGTTCACAACAAAACATTGCCAGAAATATTGAATAAGGAATCGGGCAAGTTAGGTACAGGGTGGCTAAAATGATGTGTAAAAACAAACACTTTCCTAACAATATAGTTACAATATTAAACATAGTTCCAAAATAAGGAACTAAGGAAAATGCTCAGTAACTACTCATTCTAAAAAATATATTTGTAAAAATGAGGTCTATTCCAAGGTAACCCGGGTTGTATGTTGGAAATGGCTTAACATTAACAGCACTAACAGTTAAATTTAGCTTTGGTTGAAATATGATTAGATAAATTTAGTTAAATTCAGCTTTGGTTTGTTATAATTAGGGTAAATTAAGTGGAATTGACTTAAACTAGGATAAACTTGGTTAAAAATTAGCTTCAGTTTTATTAGGTCACGTTAGGCCTTACAAGGTTAGATTGGGTTTGGTTGGATTGATTCTTGACTTAAATTGGGTTAAATTCAGCTTTGGTTTAGTTAGGTCAGGCTAGGTCTTGTTTGGTTGGGTTGGATTAATGCCAACAGCACATCTAGATTTAGAAAATACCTAGATGCACACAGCACAAACACTATGAAATGGTCTGAGAATGGAGTATGTTATGCAAAGACTGAATGTTCGTAATAGATGTTAACAGCTCTAACAGTTAAATTCATCTTATGGTTCCAATATGATTAACCAGGTTGTTAAACGATTTGGTGGGTCGTATTCTGGGGAATATTTGGATTAAGAACTTGCCCGAAATGCTACACGTGCTAGTGGCTGTACAATAATGTAAGAACTCTTGTAAATCTAAAAAATAATAATAATAATTAGTTACATTTAGTTAAATTCAGCCTTGGTTCCTTATAATTAGAGTACATTTTGATGAAATTGACACAAGTTTGGATAATTTGGTTAAATTTAGCTTTGGCTGTTGGTAATGTTAAATTAAGTTAGGTTAAACTGGTTGTGTAGGGTTGGATATATAATATCTTAGGGGTAACGATAATATCTTGGGGAAATCGACCTAGTGAAGACTAGGTCGAATCTCACTGGTTCATCGTTTCCTTTCATTCTTGTGGGCTCCCTGATATGCTTGCTTTAAAAAGTTTTTTTTGTCACTACCTCCAATAATTTACCTCTCCATGTTACCTCACCTCCGTGCAGATCCTTGTTCTCCTAGTCTATCCTTCCGTGATTGAAGTCCCCATGATGAGACAATGGGATTGATTTCTACAGACAGCAGAGATTACTCTCTCAATTACATTGTTAATTGCCATGTTGTTTCTGTTATACTCCTGCCTGGGTCTTTTCTCGTTTGGTGAAGGGTTATATATCACTGCTACTACTACTCTTGGTCCTCCCATCGTCATGGTGCCTGTTGTGTAGTCTCTAAACCCCTCGCAGCCCGGGATAACCATCTCCTTGAAACTCCACTAATGCTCCTCCCACTGGGGCTGTTGAACTGTCTGTGAAGGGCCCCCCACTCTCCTCTGGAATTGTAGGATTCTGGGCTGTGGTTTCTTGATTCCTTTCTCCCTTCACTCCTTGCTGCTGTTGCTCTCATTCCCTCTTCCTTTGTCATATCCCTCTGCAGGAATACCGTTCTTAACCTTAGTACATTGAGTAGTCTGCTCTTCTTTGCTAAAAATGTCCTCTTTTGTGTTCTCGCTTGTGATCACCACTTTTATCAATCGGTCTCTGTCCTTGTTGTACTGACCAAGCCTGAAAAACTTTTCTATATTCTTTTCATCTGTACCCCTTTAAGGAGCTCTTTAACTGTGGCTTTTGTCCTTATTTCTCCACTCCACTGGACTGGCCACTACTTATTTCTTAATACCTATTACAATAACTGCTCTTTTCCTCTCTAATAGCCGGCTAGTACATCTTGCTGATTCCTATGAAGTAGTAACTTTCATGGCAATTTCCTGTACTGGTGATAATAGCTTCGGGGTTGCTTCTAATTATATCTGGAAATGAGGGTTGTATTGAAGAAGTCCCTTCTACAGATACATAACCATACATACAGTGTGTATGTATGTAAATCGATAAGGGTTTGATCAATTATTGGGTGGGAGGAAGGGGGTATTGCTTGGTATAAATCTTTCATATCTCTGGTTAATGAGGTGTTAATGATAGCTGAAGCAGAGTGAGATGATTGAACTGGAAGCTTGTAAGGGAATGTTAATGAAAACAATGTATATTTTAAATAAAATATATATATTTTGCTGCTAGCTTGAAGATTTCAGTGCAATGAGTAATGGTTCCAATGTATGCTTTCAGTGTGTGTGTGTGTGCATGATACATTAGGTTAGATGAGGTTAAGTTAGGTTAGGTGAAGTTAGGTTAGATAAGGTTAAGTTAGGTGAGGTTAGGTTAGCTTAGGTGAGATACGGTTAGGTTAGCTTAGATGAGATATGGTTATGTTAGGTTAGGTTAGGTGAGGTGAGGTAGGGTTAATGAATTGCATATGTTAACAAGAGAACAATAAGCAAGATACAAGATCCAATTGTACCGCCTATGATGCCAAACACAGCTCATGTTATGCAGCTGTGAGATTTCACACCTTATGAACATAAGAATGAAGGTAACTGCAGAAGGCTTATTAGCCCATATGAGGCAGCTCCTATTTACATCCACCCAACTTCATTTATATATATGTCTAGCCTATGCTTGAAACAATCGAGGGATCTTACTTCTCTATATTATGCGGTAATTGGTTCCACAAATCAACAACCCTGTTACTGAAACAGTATTTACCCAGACCTTTCCTAAAAATAATCTTATCAAATTTATACCCATTGGTTCATGTTCTATTTTGTGTTGATACTTTAATACATTATTAATATCCGAACATAGATGCTCTAGATATTTCATCCCATAGATGATTTCCTTCCATTCTAAGTTTGGTGGACACCTTAAACTAAGCCAATATGGACAAAATACGATATGGTAGAGATGAATTAATGTTGTTGTGCAGTGTGGGTGGATGTTGTGGGAGTTAATAAGGAGCGGATTATCAGAAAGTAAGAATAAAATGAAATGTCTGAGTGGTGTTACAGGGTGGGTTGTTTTTTGAGAATTGTATAATTTTAAAATATAAGTCTGTTGTTTGTTTGGAGATTTTAACACGCATTGTGTCATGATCTTGCGTTGGAGGCTTGGAAATATTTATGTTAAACGAGTGAGACACATGTCGGTCCAAAATCTGTGTTGTATGATTAAGGGGGGGGGGGGTAAAAATAGAAGATAGGGGGTTTCATTCATTCTTTTTCTCAATGAGCCGTCTTTGGCTATACACTAAAAATATTAGGTGTGAATAAAACAAATTTGGCTGAGAGCACTAACAATCTTTCTCACAATTTAATTAGGTTTTTACTAGTTATGAAAAAGAATTTGAACAAATAAGCTGTTCTATAGTTAGGCGAAGAGAGAATGAATGCTCATAAAAGAGGGCATTAATTGGGTCTACAGCAGTTTTATATAGGTGATATGACTGAGGCGTATGAGTGGATAAACAGATATAAAAGGGGATAACCAATATTGTATATATGAATAATAGATAGGTTTTGAATTTATTTGGGAATGATATAGGAAAATACAAGGGTATGAACATTATGCTATTTCCTTGCTTCTTATGTTCAGGTCTTCTGCAGTTTATTCCATTTCATAGTGGTCGTAAATAATAGATTCAACATGGGTGTAAATGAATTGCAGATACTGTATGGACCCCCAAAAGGCCTTCTGCAGTTTCATTCTCATGTTTAATATAAAATCTTTTAACTAGAAATAATCTTTGAAAATGGGGTTTAATTTTAAATAATTGAAAATGGGATAAAATATACTGTCATTGAAAAATGGACATATTGATGGAGGGTGAAGACTCTTTGGCAGATGATGTCTTTGGACATTAGGGATGACTAGAACCGCGTGTTGCCGAGGTAACTAATATTAGGGATGATAGAAGGGAGCCATTTAATCTCCTTTTGGAAAAAAATATATATGACTCAATAAGTGACTGAAAATATAAGGAGACTAAGGGGTGCAGATTCCAAGTAACTGAAAAAAAAATATTAGGAGACTACAACCTACGACTGCTGAGGCTGATGGTGAAAAAGGAGACTACGGCCTGCTGTCGAAAATATTAAAATAGCAGGCCATAGTCTCCTTTCATACTACTACAAAAGAGCAGGTGAAGTCTGTTAGGGGCTAGATAATGCTGAGAGTTGGGGAAGAATGGAGAAAGTTGCAGCATGCTGAGGAAAGTTCGATAAGGTTGAAAAAGTCTGGTTAAAGCTTAGGAACATTGATGATGGCTGGAAAAGACTAAAGAAAACAGGAGGAGGTTAAAGAAGACTTGGGAATGTTAGAGACCATGTTCCCTGGCCCCTCCCATGTCTTCCTGGCCCCTCCTATGTTCCCCTGACCCCTCCCATGTTTCCCTGGCCCCTCCCATGTTCCCCTGGTCCCTCCCATGTTTTCTGGCCCCTCCCATGTTTCCCTGGCCCCTCCCATGTTCCCCTGGTCCATCCCATGTTTCCCTGGTCCCTCCCATGTTTCCCTGGCCCCTCCCATGTTCCCCTGGTCCCTCCCATGTTTCTCTGGCCCCTCCCATGTTTCCCTGGCCCCTCCCATGTTCCCCTGGCCCCTCCCATGTTCCCCTGGCCCCTCCCATGTTCCCCTGGCCCCTCCCATGTTCCCTGGCCCCTCCCATGTTCCCCCGGCCCCTCCCATGTTCCCCCGGCCCCTCCCATGTTCCCCTGGCCCCTCCCATGTTCCCCTGGCCCCTCCCATGTTCCCCTGGCCCCTCCCATGTTCCCCTGGCCCCTCCCATGTTCCCCTGGCCCCTCCCATGTTCCCCTGGCCCCTCCCATGTTCCCCTGGCCCCTCCCATGTTCCCCTGGCCCCTCCCATGTTCCCCTGGCCCCTCCCATGTTCCCCTGGCCCCTCCCATGTTTCTCTGGCCCCTCCCATGTTCCCCTGGCCCCTCCCATGTTCCCCTGGCCCCTCCCATGTTCCCCTGGCCCCTCCCAGGTTCCCCTGGCCCCTCCCATGTTCCCCTGGCCCCTCCCATGTTTCCCTGGCCCCTACCATGTTTCTCTGGCCCCTCCCATGTTCCCCTGGCCCCTCCCATGTTCCCCTGGCCCCTCCCATGTTCCCCTGGCCCCTCCCATGTTCCCCTGGCCCCTCCCACGTTCCCCTGGCCCCTCCCATGTTCCCCTGGCCCCTCCCATTTTCCCCTGGCCCCTACCATGTTTCTCTGGCCCCTACCATGTTCCCCTAGTCCCTCCCATGTTCCCCTGCCCCCCCCCCCATGTTTCCTTGGCCCCTCCCATGTTCCCCTGGCCCCTCCCATGTTCCCCCATGAAGCAAGACCATCACTCTACCGTCTAGCCCAAGTGGTTGGGTAAAGGGGAGGGGGGGGGCTGATAAAGCAATCTTTACAGCACAGTATGAACAAATAATTATAGTTTAGGCTGCCAGAAGACTTCGTTGACTAGACTGACGTGATAACTTCCTCCAGAGTCGCCATTTATCCTGTGGTTTCCAGACGAGGAACACGTTATAGTCCCAAGGAACATCTTATCAAAATATGGGTCACTATTGCCATCAGATTTAATCTCATTTATATTAGGGGTCTTTCAACCTTCTTTTTTCTCTCTTTTTCCTACTCTATTTCTACTCCTATGCGCGAGGTACAGTAACAAGGGCACTTCTTACTCCTGTTAGCAGGCTGAGGGCTTGATGTAGGGCTCGCCTGTAGATCATGGTCAGGCTTTAACTACTTGCTTTTCCTCTGATACGCCCAGGGGCCAGATTCACGAAGCAGTTACGCAAGTACTTACGAACGTGTACATCCTTCTTCAATCTTTGACGGCGTTGGTTACGTTTATTAAACAGTTTACAAACATTGAAACTTCCCAATTAACTGTTGTTATTGTTATAAACAGCCTCCTGGTGCTTCGGAGCTCATTAACTGTTTAATAATTGAAAACAAAGCCGCCAAAGATTGAGAAAAGATGGACAGATTCGTAAGTGCTTGTGTAACTGCTTGGTGAATCTGGCCCCAGGTTATTACACTACTCAATCCCTCTTTGTTCGACAAGTGTCCTCTTGATGTCCTCTTCGGTGGCGGTGATTGCACTTGATATCACTGCTAATTCATTCATTCATTCATTCATTCATTCATTCATTCTCTCCCCCCCCTTCCTGACAGCTAGTAGTTCTTCACACCTCCACTACGCCTCCCTCCACTTCTACTGCTCCAAAGCCAATAATCGCCGTTTCTTCTTCCAGCTGTCAATCGCTCTCTTTTTCACTTCTTTACAAGTCCCACTTCCCTCCCACCTTTCCCTTCTCCTCCTCCACCCCCCTTCGGTCCCCCCACACCCCTTCCTCTCAACACATTCCCTAACCTTCACACAGCTTCCTGTCCTCCTCTATCTTTCCTGTTCCATTTCCCCCGTCACTCCCTTCCTCCCTCCCCTCTCACTTGCTTCTTTCTCTTCTTCTTACCCGCTATGTCACCCTCTCCGTCCCCCCATTTCTCCCCTTCACTGTACCTTTCCCCTCTCCTCCTCCTCGTGCCCCGACGCCCCGTCTCCACAACACGAAGGAAAATATTGTAGAGGAAATAATGAGTCTTCAGCCGCGATGTCTCAAGATTTTGTCCCCTGCTGCTTATTAGTCGGGAACCGCCAGGTGCAAGCGCACGGACGTTTATACCTACGAATACGCACAGGGGGCCTGATGGCTGAGTGAACAGCGCTCGGCATTCGTAATTCTAGGGTCCGGGGATCGATCCCTGGCGATGGCGAAAACAAATGGGCAGAATTTCTTTCACCCTGATGCCCCTATTCACCTAACATTAAATAGGTGAACCCGTCCTCCTAAGGCTTCCCAACGTCAAAAAACACTCGTACTAAAGTGCCCTTATCCTAACCTACCAGAGGACCCAAAACAGAAACCGGGACAGTATGTCAATTTCGCGAGCTGCTTCCATTTTCTAGTAAGACAATTTTTGGGGACCTTTGGGTAGAGTATACGTCAAAATGCGACGCTCTGTTAGGAGGACAGGTTGCATATTTTGTTTAATGACAACATTTAATGACAACATTTAATGGCAACATTTTTATTATATTTTACGTGAAAAACTATTGGGTTATATCCTCATAGGAGGAGGTTTATCTGGGTCTTCAACATCTTAAGTCGATGTACATCGGCTTACGGCAGGATTCGCCATTAGCTCTCAAGTGGCCACTTGTAAACCCGCTCATCTTTCCCCAATCTCGCCAACCTAGTTTACCTTCAGTAAACAGTTTACGATCTCTACAGTACTACGACATCGTCAACAACAATACGACCCTAAAGAGCTAACTACCTCGTAGCGGGACCGACCTCGTAAGCGGCTTAATAAATACAGCCTAAGCCGCCATAATTCAGTAAGGATGTAAAGGTTTCGTACCTCTTTTGGGTTCCAAAGGAATCCTGGCCCAGGAGTTCTGGGATATCATGAGCCACGTGGCACGTTATCATTCACGTGGTCGGGGTTAGTCTTTAGGATGATGGTGCTATAGTGGCGAGAGAACTCAAAGCCAGCAAGACTATATAGCATTTGGAATGGATACAAGGATAAGGAGCTGGGATATGAGGATAAGGTGTTGGGATATGAGGATAAGGCGCTGGGATATGAGGACAAGGGACTGGGATATGAGGACAAGGTGTTGGGGTATGAGGAAAAGGAGCTGGGATATGATGACAAGGAGCTGGGATACGAGGATAAGGTGTTGGGATATGAGGTCAAGGAGCTGGGATATGAGGACAAGGAGTTGGGATATGAGGACAAGGTGGTGGGATATGAGGAAAAGGTGCTGGGATATGAGGACAAGGTGTTGGGATATGAGGATAAGGGGCTGGGATATGAGGACAAGGAGCTGGGATATGAGGACATGGTCCTGCGATATGAGGACAATGAGCTGGGATACGAGGACAAGAAGCCGGGATACGAAGACAAGGTGCTGGGATATGAGGACAATGAGCCGGGATACGAAGACAAGGTGCTGGGATATGAGGACAATGAGCCGGGATACGAAGACAAGGTGCTGGGATATGAGGACAATGAGCCGGGATACGAAGACAAGGTGCTGGGATATGACAACGGTGAGAAAGAATGATATGTCCAACCCCTTGGACCATATGGGGATCGAACAACGACCTGCAAGAAGCAAGGCGCCGCCGCAGTACCGACCACCCCTAAGGGAATGACATATTCATGTTCTAAATAGTAACTTACCACAATAGCCTACATGGAACAGCAGCAAGAACTCCAAGTAATTAGTAACTTGAAGTTCCAAAATGAACTTGAATATCACTTCGGGGGATCTAAGTTCGCCGCCTGAGCCCCTTTGTCCTGAGCACAGCGGGTCGGTGCTCAATCCCCGACGGTCCAAGTGGTTGGGCACCGTTCCTTTCCTCCGTCCGACCCCTAAAGGATTGTCCTCATTTCCCTTCCAGGGGCTATATGGTCGAAACGGCTTAGCGCTTTCTTCTGATAATTCGCTCACCAGGTCAAGCTCAATTGTTCCCGTTGTGGCCAACAGGATATTCCCGTTGACGACAACAGGATATTCCCGTTGACGACAACAGGATATTCCCGTTGACGGCAACAGGATATTCCCGTTGACGGCAACAGGATATTCCCGTTGTGGCCAACAGGATATTCCCGTTGTGGCCAACAGGATATTCCCGTTGTGAACAACAGGATATTCCCATTGTGGGCAACGGAAAAATAGTAAAACAGAACTTGCGTTTCCTTCAATACATTTTAATAGACCTGTTTAGGAGAAAGATTTTAAGTCTATGTCAACAAGACACGGCAGATGTATAATGCAAACCTCGATGAAGAAAAGGAGACACAAGGGAGACCTGTTCACAACCTACATGATCCTTAGTCGCATTCATAAGTCATTTGTAAGGGATGGAACCAAGACGAGGGGTCACAAAGAGTGGGACCAAGTCTCATTCAGAAAAAAAATTTCTTGTATTTCGAACCAAAACTAACTTAACAACCTTCCCCTAACACAATCAAACATTAAACATTTCTATAATGACTGACCAATGTTAATACGTATTTTAATATAATACGTATTTAATCATTCGTACTTATACGAATTATCGCAAATTTACCTGGAAAGGAACGAAACAAAATATATATTTGCAAAGCGGACTGAATCACATTTTAAAATATACGAACAAACTCTATTGATTTACGACTGTTCGAATCCCGATATATTAAAGAGCTCAGTGCTGAGCTCTACTATAATAAATGGGTTGAGCAAGAGCTTACTGTGAAATATTTCATTACTAGAGGATCGTCCGCCTTTGTGTTTGGTTTTCGTTCATTGAGGAGCCAGACCTGTCTTTTTTGCTTTTTCTGAATTGGAACCAATTCCAGCAATTTTTTTTTATTTTGGATTACGGCGCACACTGCATAATGGTGGTGTGTTTATGCCAGATTTATTTATATATTATGTTAGGTAAAGTTTCCACTTCATGTGACCATATTTTGGGTAAATATTATTTTGATTATGTTGTGGAAAGTTTGAGTATTTTCCAGGGCCAGATTCACGAAGCAGTTACGCAAGCACTTAAGAACCTGTACATTTTGTCTCAATCTTTGGCGGCTTTATTTACAATTATTTAACAGTTAACGAGCTCCGAAGCACCAGGAGGCTAGTTATACCTATAACAACAGTTGATTGGGAAGTTTTCATGCTTGTAAACTTTGGCTCATGATATCCCAGAACTCCTGGGCCAGGATTCCTTTGGAACCCAAGAGAGGTACGAAACCTTTACATCCTTACTGAATTATGGCGGCTTAGGCTGTATTTATTAAGCCGCTTACGAGGTCGGTAACGCTACGAGGTAGTTAGCTCTTTAGGGTCGTATTGTTGTTGACGATGTCGTAGTACTGTAGAGATCGTAAACTGTTTACTGAAGGTAAACTAGGTTGGCGAGATTGGGGAAAGATGAGCGGGTTTACAAGTGGCCACTTGAGAGCTAATGGCGAATCCTGCCGTAAGCCGATGTACATCGACTTAAGATGTTGAAGACCCAGATAAACCTCCTCCTATGAGGATATAACCCAATAGTTTTTCAAGTAAAATATAATAAAAATGTTGCCATTAAATGTTGCCATTAAATGTTGTCATTAAACAAAATATGCAACCTGTCCTCCTAACAGAGCGTCGCATTTTGACGTATACTCTACCCAAAGGTCCAAAAAAATTGTCTTACTAGAAAATGGAAGCAGCTCGCGAAATTGACATACTGTCCCGGTTTCTGTTTTGGGTCCTCTGGTAGGTTAGGATAAGGGCACTGTAGTACGAGTGTTTTTTGACGTTGGGAAGCCTTAGGAGGACGGGTTCACCTATTTACTGCTAGGTGAATAGGCGCATCAGGGTGAAAGAAACTCTGCCCATTTCTTAACGCCATCGCCGGGGATCGATCCTCGGACCCTACGATTACGAATACCGAGCGCTGTTCACTCAGCCATCAGGCCCCCTGTGCGTATTCGTACGTATAGACGTCCGTGCGCTTGCACCTGGCGGTTCCCGACTAATAAGCAGCAGGGGACAAAATCTTGAGACATCGCGGCTGAAGACTCATTATTTCCTCTACAATATTTTCCTTCGTGTTGTGGAGACGGGGCGTCGGGGCACGAGGAGGAAGAGAGGGGAAAGGTACAGTGAAGGGGAGAAATGGGGGGACGGAGAGGGTGACATAGCGGGTAAGAAGAAGAGAAAGAAGCAAGTGAGAGGGGAGGGAGGAAGGGAGTGACGGGGGAAATGGAACAGGAAAGATAGAGGAGGACAGGAAGCTGTGTGAAGGTTAGGGAATGTGTTGAGAGGAAGGGGTGTGGGGGGGACCGAAGGGGGGGTGGAGGAGGAGAAGGGAAAGGTGGGAGGGAAGTGGGACTTGTAGAGCAGTGAAAAAGAGAGTGATTGACAGCTGGAAGAAGAAACGGCGATTATTGGCTTTGGAGCAGTGGAAGTGGAGGGAGGCGTAGTGGAGGTGTGAAGAACTACTAGCTGTCAGGAAGGGGGGGGGAGAATGAATGAATGAATAAATGAATTAGCAGTGATATCAAGTGCAATCACCGCCACCGAAGAGGACATCAAGAGGACACTTGTCGAACAAAGAGGGATTGAGTAGTGTAATAACCTGGGGCCAGATTCACCAAGCAGTTACACAAGCACTTACGAATCTGTCCATCTTTTCTCAATCTTTGGCGGCTTTGTTTTCAATTATTAAACAGTTAATGAGCTCCGAAGCACCAGGAGGCTGTTTATAACAATAACAACAGTTAATTGGGAAGTTTCCGTGCTTGTAAACTGTTTAATAAGATTGAAGAAAGATGTACACGTTCGTAAGTACTTGCGTAACTGCTTCGTGAATCTGGCCCCTGGGTGTATAAGAGGAAAAACAAGTAGTTAAAGACTGACCATGATCTACAGGCTAGCCCTACATCAAGCCCTCAGCCTGCTAACAGGAGTAAGAAGTGCCCTTGTTACTGTACCTCGCGCATAGGAGCAAAAACAGAGTAGGAAAAAGAGAGAAAAGAGAAGGTTGAAAGACCCCTAATATAAATGAGATTAAATCTGATGGCAATAGTGACCCATATTTTGATAAGATGTTCCTTGGGACTATAGAGTGTTCCTCGTCTGGAAACCACAGGATAAATTTATTTATTTATTTATTTATTTATTTATATATATACAAGAAGGTACATTGGGTTTGTGAGAATACATTGGATAGTACAGTATTGACATTCTTGTAAAGCCACTAGTACGCACAGCGTTTCGGGCAGGTCCTTAATCTAGCAGATAATTTTAAGTAGGTAATTTCAATCAGAATTGATAAATGATAAGGATACCTTACAAGAGAAAAATGAGATGAGAGAGAGATAAGTAGGTATATTAAAGCACATTGTTATATTAAAGCTCTGATTGATTACATTGACAGCTTGATTAGTAATTTAAACAAGGTTAGTAGACACCATACAGCAGATTGACAGCACATATAAGACAGCAATGATCACAATGGTAAAGATGTTCAGATTGGGTACATAAAGATTGGGAGACTGGGTAGCAAAAGATACAGATAAACAAGATTTATAAACACCATACAACAGATTGGCAGCACATATAAGAAAACAGCAATGATCACAATGGTAAAGATGTTCAAATTGGGAACAATGGAAATGAAAATTGGGATTAGTAAATGGCAAATCTGGAGGGAGTTATCACGTCAGTCTAGTCAACGAAGTCTTCTGGCAGCCTTATCTATAATTATTTGTTCATACTGTGCTGTAAAGATTGTTTTATCAGCCCCCCCCCTCCCCTTTACCCAACCACTTGGGCTAGACGGTAGAGCGACGGTCTTGCTTCATGCAGGTCGGCGTTCAATCCCGACCGTCCAAGTGGATGGGCACCATTCCTTTCCCCCGTCCCATCCCATAAACTGACCCCTTCCTAGTGCTATATAGTCGTAATGGCTTGGTGCTTTCTCCTGATAATATCCCTACCCTCACCTCCCCCCCCTCCCTCTGCCTCACCCCCCCCCTCCCTCTGCCTCACCCCCCCCCCTCGCCCTCTGCCTATATATTTATTACATTATATTTATTAATATAATTATTTCAATGGGACATATACACCCTGGTTTATCCATTTGAATAGTATGTAGGTGGGTATTTATTCATGTAATTATAATATTCGATGTGTTTTAATATAATTGGGTGTTTAATACTATTTTGAACTTGCTGGAATATTATGAATTCCTTGCTGATTGGTATGCATTAATATGAGTTAACAGTACAAATAATTAAGATTACTTGGGGGTGAATGAGCTGTTGGGTTACTGACATCTTGTTCCTAATACGTTGACCAGACCACACACTAGAAGGTGAAGGGACGACGACGTTTCGGTCCGTCCTGGACCATTCTCAAGTCGATTCCTAATACAATGTATTGTTCCTAATACATTTTAAAGATTCATATGGCATAAATTACATCTGATTAATGGGGCAATGGTGGCAAACACAGGCTATGGTCTATGGGTTGAGTATATGTAGAGATGTATGCATGTGTTTGTGACTGTTGGTTTAGAAACAAGTTAGCTGATTTGTGTAGCAAGATCAGGAATTTTGAGGTCCAGAAATGATTAACCTATGAATATACTGGCTTGGATCCAGCTGTGTTGCCAGATGGATGAATTGCAGTACGACATTTGGGCAGCTATTTAGATTTGGATTTACCATTGCATAATGAATTATTACAGCTGTTGATGACTAGCATATGAACACGAGTATTAAAATGCGGAGTTGCTATAAGTATGATAACCACCTGTGGAATATAGTGTACAAGTTATCTATAGTGCTAAATAATCGTTGTTGTTGTTTAGGAATTACTTAGACTTGATATGGTAGAGAAGTTGGCCTCCCTCGCAAATTACCAAGCACTGGGATTACTATGACCAACATCTTAAATATTATACTCGTCCCCATTGTATTTTTGTTAAGACTAGAATGTAAACTTTTATTGCCAATAAAAATGTAAATTCTTAAACCTGTGATGAGGTTAGGATAGGTTGGAGATGGATAGTATAGCCATTTTTTTTAATAACATTTAATATACTACATAAATAAGTAGTATGCTAAGGTCTTATTGCGCATCTTGTCATGTCACAATGTAAAAGTCAGGCTGCTGTAAGCCTGTCACACATCTATGTGTTAATGGGAGGCAATATTAAATCCTCACTGAACCCACTTTTGTGACATCATGCGCCGCTATAACAACTGAGTTTAATGCTGTAGAATGCTTTTGTTTATTATAGGTTAGGATAGTTTCGTAGGGATGATGAATTGAATATCAAATAAAAAAAACATATGTGCAGTTATACAATGAGCTAAGATATGAGTGGATACAAGGCATCATGGCATAGCCTGTGATGACACTTAACGAGAACAGTTGAGCTATTAGGAGATAAAGGGAATGTGCTAATAAGAGGCTGGTCCCTTACTGGAACCGCTTGTTACGTTATGGGAGGCTAAAAGCAACGCACCACATTAGTGGATCAGTCCGCATTGGGGATGATAGCGTTTCTATTGAAGTTTATTAGAGCACCATATTGAAGGTAACTGTAGAAGGCCTATTTTAAACATACGAAGCAGCTCTTATATATATGTACACTGAATGAGTATTTTGATTGTGCATAGATGGGTATATGCTTTAGTGGGGTGTGGGGGCATGTTTTTGTGCGATTATGAGACGTACACGGGACTAGCAGTGAAAAAAAAGAATAAATAAAAATTAATAAGTGATGGTGTACCTGTTTTGAAAAATTATATAATAACATATATTTGCATGCACTTGGAGACTTCAACAGAGATTCAGTAGTATTCCCATGTCTGGGTCTGTTTCATACGAGTGGGAGATGTGGATTTTTGTTTTATTTTCCCTATGTTCGATAAACAATCCTTGAAGAAAGATCGACAAAGCTTAAATTACATTCTGTAGAAAGGCGAAGAATTATGGGGTGACACGACAGAGGTGCGCAAGTGGATGAGTGTTCATAACAAACGGGATATTAATATGCTATTAATAGTATTACCACGAGACAGAACACGAAACAATGGGTATAAATTGGATAAGTTAAGATTTAGTAAAAAAAAACCTGGGTAAATATTGGTTCGGTAACAGTGATGCACTCATTTCTTATCTTCATTATGCAATCTTAAGTAGTAAATAATGGAAATACGTCATTAAGGGAATCAGACTTAATGTGGGAAGATGAATGCACCTGTGGAGGTCGCCGTGGTAACGAAAAACACCCCAAAAGGAAGACTACATTTTAATCCCCTTGAGCAAAATTTAAAGAGAAATAGAAGAACAATCACTCACTGGGGTAATGCAAAACAGGTATGCCAAGTTGGGGCCTTTTTATCCCATTGAGCGAAATTGTCGTGGACTATAAGGCAAGCACTCACTCGTCGGGGCAACGAAAAATGACTATGGCTACAGTGTAGCTCTGAAAACGGTCCCGGACGGTAGCAAAATCTCGCCTGGGTAACGAAAATGGAACCGGACAGGTTGTGACCTTTTAATCCCTTCAACGAAATTTTCAGGGAGTAGAAGGGGAGCGATCACTCACCTGGGGTAACTTACGAAAATGGACCCGGACAGAATGTCCCCCCTTGAGCAACATAGTCAGGCTTAGGAGGGAACCTATGCACTCCCACTGTGAAAAAAATCAAGACAGACAGGTGTTTTACGGGAAAAAAATCACGACACGTAGACCGTACTCCGGAAAAAACAAAACGCACGGTCAAGAAGTGTCTACTTCCACTACTCCCTCAGCCACACCTGCCCCCCCCCCCCCCGCCACAGCCTTACACCCGCCCCTACGCCCACAGCATTACACCAGCCCCCCCCCCTCCCCGCCCCATTCCTAATACGCCCCCGCCCACTGCTTCACCCCCACCCGGCACTCTGCCTCAAACACCCCTACCCTCAGCCTAACACCCCCTCCCCCACCGATGCCTCACACTCCTCCGCCCTCCAACTAATACCCCCTACCAACTCCATCACTCCCCCTGCCCTGCCTCCCCCCCCCGCCCTCTACCTCCCCCTCTGCCCTCTGCCTCACCCCCCCGCCCTCTGCCTCACCCCCCGCCCTCTACCCCCCCTCTGCCCTCTGTCTCACCCCCCCCCCCGCCCTCTGCCTCACCCCCCGCCCTCTGCCTCCCCCTCTGCCCTCTGCCTCACCCCCCGCCCTCTACCTCCCCCTATGCCCTCTGCCTCACCCCCCCCCGCCCTCTGCCTCACCCCCCGCCCTCTACCCCCCCCCCCTCTGCCCTCTGCCTCACCCCCCCGCCCTCTGCCTCACCCCCCGCCCTCTGCCTCACCCCCCCCCCGCCCGCTGCCTCACCCCCCCCCCGCCCTCTGCCTCACCCCCCCCCCGCCCTCTGCCTCACCCCCCCGCCCTCTGCCTCACCCTCCGGCCACTGCCTCACCCCCCCACCGCCCTCTGCCTCACCCCCCGCCCTCTGCCTCACCCCCCCCCGCCCTCTGCCTCACCCCCCCCCCCGCCCTCTGCCTCACCCCCGCCCTCTGCCTCACCCCCCCCCCCGCCCGCTGCCTCACCCCCCCCCGCCCTCTGCCTCACCCCCCCCCGCCCTCTGCCTCACCCCCCCCCGCCCTCTGCCTCACCCCCCCCCCGCCCGCTGCCTCACCCCCCCCGCCCTCTGCCTCACCCCCCCCCTCCCTCTGCCTCACCACCCCCCGCCCTTTGCCTCACCCCCCCCCGCCCTCTGCCTCACCCCCCCCGCCCTCTGCCTCACCCCCCCCCCGCCCTCTGCCTCACCCCCCCCCCCGCCCTCTGCCTCACCCCCCCCCGCCCTCTGCCTCACCCCCCCCCCGCCCTCTGCCTCACCCCCCCCCGCCCTCTGCCTCACCCCCCCCCGCCCTCTGCCTCACCCCCCCCCCGCCCTCTGCCTCACCCCCCCCCCCCCCGCCCTCTGCCTCACCCCCCCCCGCCCTCTGCCTCACCCCCCCCCGCCCTCTGCCTCACCCCCCCCGCCCTCTGCCTCACCCCCCCGCCCTCTGCCTCACCCCCCCGCCCTCTGCCTCACCCCCCCCCCGCCCTCTGCCTCACCCCCCCCCCGCCCTCTGCCTCACCCCCCCCGCCCTCTGCCTCACCCCCCCCCCCGCCCTCTGCCTCACCCCCCCCCCGCCCTCTGCCTCACCCCTCCCCCGCCCTCTGCCTCACCCCCCCCCCGCCCTCTGCCTCACCCCTCCCCCGCCCTCTGCCTCACCCCCCCCCCGCCCTCTGTCTCACCCCCCCCGCCCTCTGCCTCACCCCCCCCGCCCTCTGCCTCACCCCTCCCCCGCCCTCTGCCTCACCCCCCCCGCCCTCTGCCTCACCCCTCCCCGCCCTCTGCCTCACCCCCCCCCCCGCCCTCTGTCTCACCCCCCTGCCCTCTGCCTCACCCCACCCCCGCCCTCTGCCTCACCCCCCTACCATCTGCCTCACCCCCCCCCCCCGCCCTCTGCCTCACCCCCCCGCCCCCTGCCTCCCCCCCCGCCCTCTGCCTCACCCCCCCCCCGCCCTCTGCCTCACCCCCCCCCGCCCTCTGCCTCACCCCCCCCCGCCCTCTGCCTCACCCCTCCCCCGCCCTCTGCCTCACCCCCCCCCGCCCTCTGCCTCACCCCCCCCGCCCTCTGCCTCACCCCCTCGCCCTCTGCCTCACCCCCCCCCCGCCCTCTGCTTCCCCCCCCCGCCCTCTGCCTCACCCCCCCCCCGCCCTCTGCCTCACCCCCCCCCCCGCCCTCTGCCTCACCCCTCCCCCGCCCTCTGCCTCACCCCTCCCCCGCCCTCTGCCTCACCCCCCCCCCGCCCTCTGCCTCACCCCTCCCCCGCCCTCTGCCTCACCCCCCCCCGCCCTCTGCCTCACCCCCCCCCCGCCCTCTGCCTCACCCCCCCCCCGCCCTCTGCCTCACCCCCCCCCCGCCCTCTGCCTCACCCCTCCCCCGCCCTCTGCCTCACCCCCCCCGCCCTCTGCCTCACCCCTCCCCCGAACCTCTGCCTCACCCCTCCCCCGCCCTCTGCCTCACCCCTCCCCCGCCCTCTGCCTCACCCCCCTACCCTCTGCCTCACCCCCCCCCGCCCTCTGCCTCACCCCCCGCCCCCTGCCTCCCCCCCCCGCCCTCTGCCTCACCCCCCCCCACCCTCTGCCTCACCCCCCCCCCGCCCTCTGCCTCACCCCCCCCGCCCTCTGCCTCACCCCCCCCGCCCCCTGCCTCACCCCCCCCCCGCCCTCTGCCTCACCCCCCCCGCCCTCTGTCTCACCCTCCGCCCCCTGCCTCACCCCCCACGCCCTCTGTCTCACCCTCCCCCGCCCTCTGTCTCAACCCCCCCCCCCGCCCCCTCTGCCTCACCCCTCCCCCGCCCTCTGCCTCACCCTCCCCCCGCCCTCTGCCTCACCCCCCCCGCCCTCTGTCTCACCCTCCGCCCCCTGCCTCACCCCCACGCCCTCTGTCTCACCCTCCCCCGCCCTCTGTCTCAACCCCCCCCCCTCTGCCTCACCCCTCCCCCGCCCTCTGCCTCACCCTCCCCCCGCCCTCTGCCTCACCCCCCCCCACCCTCTGCCTCACCCCCCCCTCGCCCTCTGCCTCACCCCCCCCCGCCCTCTGCCTCACCCCCCGCCCTCTGCCTCACCCCCCCCCGCCCTCTACCTCACCCCCCCCCCGCCTTCTGCCTAACACCCCCCCGCCCTCTGCCTCACCCCCCGCCCTCTGCCTCACTCTCCGCCCTCTGTCTCACCCCCCCCCCGCCCCCTCTGCCTCACCCCTCCCCCGCCCTCTGCCTCACCCCCCCGCCCTCTGCCTCACCCCCCCCTGCCCTCTGCCTCACCCCTCCCCCGCCCTCTGCCTCCCCCCCCGCCCTCTGCCTCCCCCCCCCGCCCTCTGCCTCACCCCTCCCCCGCCCTCTGCCTCACCCCCCCCGCCCTCTGCCTCACCCCCCCCCGCCCTCTGCCTCACCCCCCCGCCCTCTGCCTCACCCCCCCCCCCGCCCTCTGCCTCACCCCCCCCCGCCCTCTGCCTCCCCCCCCCGCCCTCTGCCTCACCCCCCCCGGACTGCCTCACCCCCCCCCCCGCCCTCTGCCTCACCCCCCCCCCGCCCTCTGCCTCACCCCCCGCCCTCTGCCTCACCCCCCGCCCCCTGCCTCCCCCCCCGCCCTCTGCCTCACCCTCCGCCCCCTGCCTCACCCCCCCGCCCTGTGCCTCACCCCCCCACCCCCTGCCTCACCCTCCGCCTCACCCCCCCCCCCCCCGCCCTTTGTCTCACCTTCCACCGCCCTATCTGTCTCTCCCCCCCCCCCCGCCCTCTAGAGAAAGAAACTGTATTACGCATAAATGTATTTGTTTCTGTAAATGCATCTGTGTATATATTTTAGCAAGTAAGTATGTGTGTCTATATATGAATGCTGTATGTATTGCGCCCATGTATACATATGCTATAAGTTTTATGCATATGTATGTTTGCACGTATGTATGTATGTAGATAGTCCTCCCCCCCCCCCAGAACAGACATCTTTACCTCCTAAATGTTTGCTTCATGGGACGGGTGAGTTGTCACTCACATTGATCACTCATACTCGTCACCTCCCTCGCCTCACACTGTCACTCACTATACTTACCTCCCCACACACCTGTTACTATTCTCACCTCCCCACACACCTGTCACTATACTCACCTCACCTCACACCTGTCACTCGCTATACTCACCTCACCTCACACCTGTCACTCACTATACTCACCTCACCTCCCACCTGTCACTCACTATACTCACCTAACCGCACACCTGTTACTATACTCACCTCCCCACACACCTGTCACTCAGTATACTCACCTCACCTCACACCTGTCACTCACTATACTCACCTCCCCACACACCTGTCACTCACTATACTCACCTCCCCACACACCTGTCACTCACTATACTCACCTCACCTCACACCTGTCAGTACTCCCTATTCTCCTACCACCTCTCCTCCCAACACTTTCGCGCTCTCGGCGCTCAAAAAAAAACAATACCCCAGATGCTTTCGGCACTTCGCGCGCCTACGCGGTAAGACCGAAAAAGTGTACACTCTTTTGACTGTCCTGACAATAATTGAAGGCGCACGTATTTAAATTTGGTATCACTGTGTTCGCAATGAAATTGTCTATAAGAGCATACCTATAAAATGCCGCCCAAGCATAAGGAGTATCAACACCAAATAAAAAACTATGCAGATCACTCGCCGAGAGCGCCAAACAGCAACAAAATGTTTCCACTCTCTTAATGGTTGCGAAGCCTACAGTTGTCCTACATCGCTAATTTTGGTATCATTGGAATCGCAATAAAATTGTCTACACGGACATATGCATATGAATGTTTAATATAGGTAATTGCCTCCCCGCAAGAGTGTGTGAAGTGGAGAGTAGTTAGCCGCGAGCGCACTGGCGAAAACACAGGGGGGAAATCATGCTTGGAAAGTTTATACATTTATACGTTTCCTGACCCTACTTTTCTATGTACGTATTTCTTTTTTATACCAATGTGTTCGCAATAAAATTTTCTATAAGATGAACTGTATAACAATTGTACAAAGCATGTGTAAGAGAAGCGCCAAATATAGAACCATGTCGCTCAGTATGCGTTCGCGGCAGAAACGAACGCATTGTTTTCGTTCGTTTGATGTTTGTCATGTTTATACTTGTTGAAACATTTTATAATTTGTATGACAGTGATCGCAGTAAAATTCCCTACACAGACATATACATAACACATACAAATATTTCCCACGTGTTGGATATATCAACGGCTAAAGGGAACCCACTGCCACACGACCGCCACACCCAGAGCCACACCCGCCACACCCCCAAACATACTTTGTGTTTTTTTTTTTTTACTCATAGAAGTTTATGTGATATAATATTCATTCTGGTACCAAAAAATTCGCAAATAAATTCTCTACAAAACGTATATAATATAACTTCTTATAGATGATAAAAAATTCCAAATAGGTGTACTTACCCTGTCTATGTTGATTGAAGATCAACAGTTGAGCATTTTTTCTTCACGCCACCATCTTCAGGCTTCTGATCCTGAAGTTGCTCATCTGATGTTTCTTAGGTGGAGTGAAGCTGTTGGCGGTGGTTATTTTTTCTCCACCCAAAATATCTTTCTTCGGTGGTACCTTGTGTAGCAAGGCGCAGCGCACAGTGCCACATCACAAGTTTTACATCCATCTATCACGTCCCTCCTTTTGCCAGACTTGAAACAAACACGGCATCTTCTTTTTTTAGCCAAGTGCACGAGTTCATGCGTCAACTTGTAGTTGAGACGTTGTTCTGAATCTATAATTCTTCTATTTCTTGGATGCACTGGAGGAATATTGTCTTCTACAGGAACCACCAAACTTGTACTAGAATCTTCTATGAAATCAGAAACATCAAGTGGTTCTATGTCCTCAATGTCCATTTCAGAATTTGTGGTTGATGAGTGAGCTTGAGGTGTTGAGGTGAACAGAGGACGCCTCGCACCAGATGGGCCGGGTGTTGAAACTGCCGCGTCAGCAGGAGGAGCTGCGCTGGCATCTATGTCGGGAACATGTGGTATACTTGTTGTTGTTGGCCATTCCTCGCTGTTCCACCCCAATAAGGCTTTTATTCCTACTGCGTGAAACTCTAATAGTAGTTTTTTTGTATCTGTTGAGTAGTGGTTATACAATGCGTATGCATTGTGCATGGCCATATGCAGAAAATAGAAAGTGATCTTCTTGGTCCATTTGTGGGTTTTTCTTGCAAACTCATAATATTTGACCATTTGATCAAAATGATCAACACCTTTCATGAACTTATTGTAATACACTATGGCCTTTGGTTTGTTCATTTTCACAATTTCTACTCCAGTTCTCCTGTCACGTTTACGAACGCTTTTCCTGCGCTGTGCATGAGTAGTGTCGGCATTGTGGATATTGGTGATGACACAGACGGGGCGCTTGTCCTTCCAAACTATAACATGATTTCTATTTCCATGAAAACTCAATGAATGAAACTCCATGAAAACTATTTCATGGAGAAAAATCTGAGAGTATCCCCATCCATTTCGGTTAGAAAATGGAATTTATAGAAATATTTTTTCGATGGACTACAAAAGTAATCTGTTATGCGGAATCGTAAGAAAAAACGGCGACGAGTTATCTCTAATCTAAAGCGCGAAAGTGTTTTAATTAATAAAATTAATTAATTAAAAATTAAGAACTAAATACCAATAACATAAACCCATTTTTTAAACCCAAAACCTATCGCGTTAACGACCCAAATCGCCTCGTTACGTTTATCCACAACTCTGTGATATTCACCACTTTGGACCACCCTGGAATTTGAATCAGGTAAATTACACACCACTGTCCTCTGCAGTCAATCAGGATACCGAAGCGTCGCGCGAGCTGAAGAAACTTGCCACAGACAGGTATAATTGGTCAGTTATCTTACCAGCTTTGACGTCAGTTTACTTGCAAACTAGTCAAGCTTCTGTCACGATACCGGGAAGAATGTGGTGACGCCGGTCAGAAACGCCAGGAGATCTGATTGGTCGGGGCAACGGGCCTCTGTTGTTGAGCTTGGCTGGAACTTGACTGTTGTGATTACTGGAACTTCCTGGAAAACCTGACCGGTAGGGATTAACATTCCAAGGCTTAAGTGTATTTAGTGAATGTTTACAGTACAGGCTGGTAGTGAATGTTTACAGTACAGGCTGGTAGTGAATGTTTACAGTACAGGCTGGTAGTGAATGTTTACAGTACAGGCTGGTAGTGAATGTTTACAATACAGGCTGGTAGTGAATGTTTACAGTACAGGCTGGTAGTGAATGTTTACAATACAGGCTGGTAGTGAATGTTTACAATACAGGCTAGTAGTGAATGTTTAGAGTACAGGCTGGTAGTGAATGTTTAGAGTACAGGCTGGTAGTGAATGTTTAGAGTACAGGCTGGTAGTGAATGTTTAGAGTACAGGCTGGTAGTGAATGTTTACAGTACTGGCTGGTAGTGAATGTTTACAGTACAGGCTGGTAGTGAATGTTTACAGTACAGGCTGGTAGTGAATGTTTACAGTACAGGCTGGTAGTGAATGTTTACAGTACAGGCTGGTAGTGAATGTTTACAGTACTGGCTGGTAGTGAATGTTTACAGTACAGGCTGGTAGTGAATGTTTACAGTACAGGCTGGTAGTGAATGTTTACAGTACTGGCTGGTAGTGAATGTTTACAGTACAGGCTGGTAGTGAATGTTTACAGTACTGGCTGGTAGTGAATGTTTACAGTACAGGCTGGTAGTGAATGTTTACAGTACAGGCTGGTAGTGAATGTTTACAGTACTGGCTGGTAGTGAATGTTTACAGTACAGGCTGGTAGTGAATGTTTACAATACAGGCTGGTAGTGAATGTTTACAGTACAGGCTGGTAGTGAATGTTTACAGTACAGGCTGGTAGTGAATGTTTACAATACAGGCTGGTAGTGAATGTTTACAATACAGGCTGGTAGTGAATGTTTACAGTACAGGCTGGTAGTGAATGTTTACAGTACAGGCTGGTAGTGAATGTTTACAGTACTGGCTGGTAGTGAATGTTTACAGTACAGGCTGGTAGTGAATGTTTACAGTACTGGCTGGTAGTGAATGTTTACAATACAGGCTGGTAGTGAATGTTTACAATACAGGCTGGTAGTGAATGTTTACAGTACAGGCTGGTAGTGAATGTTTACAGTACAGGCTGGTAGTGAATGTTTACAGTACAGGCTGGTAGTGAATGTTTACAGTACAGGCTGGTAGTGAATGTTAACAGTACAGGCTGGTAGTGAATGTTTACAATACAGGCTGGTAGTGAATGTTTACAGTACAGGCTGGTAGTGAATGTTTACAGTACAGGCTGGTAGTGAATGTTTACAGTACTGGCTGGTAGTGAATGTTTACAATACAGGCTGGTAGTGAATGTTTACAATACAGGCTGGTAGTGAATGTTTACAGTACAGGCTGGTAGTGAATGTTTACAGTACAGGCTGGTAGTGAATGTTTACAGTACTGGCTGGTAGTGAATGTTTACAGTACTGGCTGGTAGTGAATGTTTACAATACAGGCTGGTAGTGAATGTTTACAATACAGGCTGGTAGTGAATGTTTACAGTACAGGCTGGTAGTGAATGTTTACAGTACAGGCTGGTAGTGAATGTTTACAGTACAGGCTGGTAGTGAATGTTTACAGTACTGGCTGGTAGTGAATGTTTACAATACAGGCTGGTAGTGAATGTTTACAGTACAGGCTGGTAGTGAATGTTTACAGTACAGGCTGGTAGTGAATGTTTACAGTACTGGCTGGTAGTGAATGTTTACAATACAGGCTGGTAGTGAATGTTTACAATACAAGCTTGTACCTGTAACATCAATAAATTAACAACGTACATCAATCTATAAAAAAATTCTGAGATAGCCTTCCTTCCTTCCTTCCTTCCTTCCTTCCTTCCTTCCTTCCTTCCTTCCTTCCTTCCTTCCTTCCTTCCTTCCTTCCTTCCTTCCTTCCTTCCTTCTTTCGTTCCTTCCTTCCTTCCTTCCTTCCTTCCTTCCTTCCTTCCTTCCTTCCTTCCTTCCTTCCTTCCTTCCTTCCTTCCTTCCTTCCTTCCTTCCTTCCTTCAGTCAACTCCAACATTCTAAACACAGCATTCAATTATAAAATGCGATCTTCAAAACCGTTATTTTTTATATCCCAGCATTTCCAAATTCATCTGGAATCGCTTCAGAAATTTAGGCGCAATTTGACGAAATGTCACTCATTATTCTGTCAGGCTGTCAGTCAGGCAGGCTGTCAGTCAGGCAGGCTGTCAGAACACAGATCCCAATTATGTTGAATGTCGATTTAGAATTCAAGATAAATGATTTATTCCTATAATGAAAACGAAGGTCAAAAGATATGATTATTATTGTTACTGTTTATATTTACTGCACGTGGCATAGCTTTGGTTCGTGAGACATGTGGCATAGCTTTAGTTAGTGAGACATGTGGCATAGCTTTGGTTAATGCTATGAGGTTCTGCTGTCTCCAGAAACAATGGATCGAGTATGTTGATTGAAAGAAGCAGTACGGAAAAAAGAGATGAGACATAATACATATATATAATGTATATATATATATATATATATATATATATATATATATATATATATATATATATATATATATATATATTATATATATATATATTATATATATATATATTATATATATATATATTATATATATATATATATATATATATATAATATATATATATATATATATATATATATATATATATATATATATATATATATATATATATATATATATATATATATATATATATGTCGTACCTAGTAGCCAGAACGCACTTCTCAGCCTACTATGCAAGGCCCGATTTGCCAATAAGCCAAGTTTTCGTGAATTAATGTTTTTTTTCGACTACCTAACCTACCTAACCTAACCTAACCTAACTTTTTCTGCTACCTAACCGAACCTAACCTATAAAGATAGTGTAGGTTAGGTTAGGTAGGGTTGGTTAGGTTCGGTCATATATCTACGTTAATTTTAACTCCATTAAAAAAAATTGACCTCATACGTAATGAAATGGGTAGCTTTATCATTTCATAAGAAAAAAATTAGAGAAAATGTATTAATTCATGAAAACTTGGCTTATTAGGCAAATCGGGCCTTGAATAGTAGGCTAAAAAGTGCGTTCTGGCTACTAGGTACGACATATATATATAAATATATATATATATATATATATATATATATATATATATATATATATATATATATATATATATATATATACATTATATATATATGTATTATGTCTCATCTCTTTTTTCCGTACTGCTTCTTTCAATCAACATACTCGATCCATTGTTTCTGGAGACAGCAGAACCTCATAGCATTAACCAAAGCTATGCCACATGTCTCACTAACTAAAGCTATGCCACATGTCTCACTAACCAAAGCTATGCCACGTGCAGTAAATATAAACAGTAACAATAATAATCATATCTTTTGACCTTCGTTTTCATTATAGGAATAAATCATTTATCTTGAATTCTAAATCGACATTCAACATAATTGGGATCTGTGTTCTGACAGCCTGCCTGACTGACAGCCTGCCTGACTGACAGCCTGACAGAATAATGAGTGACATTTCGTCAAATTGCGCCTAAATTTCTGAATCGATTCCAGATGAATTTGGAAATGCTGGGATATAAAAAAACGGGTTAAAGATCGCATTTTATAATTGAATGCTGTGTTTAGAATGTTGAAGTTGACTGAAGGAAGGAAGGAAGGAAGGAAGGAAGGAAGGAAGGAAGGAAGGAAGGAAGGAAGGAAGGAAGGAAGGAAGGAAGGCTATCTCAGAATTTTTTTATAGATTGATGTACGTTGTTAATTGATGTTACAGGTACAAGCTTGTATTGTAAACATTCACTACCAGCCTGTACTGTAAACATTCACTACCAGCCTGTACTGTAAACATTCACTACCAGCCTGTACTGTAAACATTCACTACCAGCCTGTACTGTAAACATTCACTACCAGCCAGTACTGTAAACATTCACTACCAGCCAGTACTGTAAACATTCACTACCAGCCTGTACTGTAAACATTCACTACCAGCCAGTACTGTAAACATTCACTACCAGCCAGTACTGTAAACAGTCACTACCAGCCTGTACTGTAAACATTCACTACCAGCCTGTACTGTAAACATTCACTACCAGCCTGTACTGTAAACATTCACTACCAGCCTGTACTGTAAACATTCACTACCAGCCTGTACTGTAAACATTCACTACCAGCCTGTACTGTAAACATTCACTACCAGCCTGTACTGTAAACATTCACTACCAGCCTGTACTGTAAACATTCACTACCAGCCTGTTCTGTAAACATTCACTACCAGCCTGTACTGTAAACATTCACTACCAGCCTGTACTGTAAACATTCACTACCAGCCTGTTCTGTAAACATTCAATACCAGCCTGTACTGTAAACATTCACTACCAGCCTGTACTGTAAACATTCAATACCAGCCTGTACTGTAAACATTCACCTACCAGCCAGTACTGTAAACATTCACTACCAGCCTGTACTGTAAACATTCACTACCAGCCTGTACTGTAAACATTCACTAACAGCCTGTACTGTAAACATTCAATACCAGCCTGTACTGTAAACATTCACTACCAGCCAGTACTCTAAACATTCACTACCAGCCTGTACTGTAAACATTCACTACCAGCCAGTACTGTAAACATTCACTACCAGCCTGTACTGTAAACATTCGCTACCAGCCTGTACTGTAAACATTCACTAACAGCCTGTACTGTAAACATTCAATACCAGCCTGTACTATAAACATTCACTACCAGCCAGTACTGTAAACATTCACTACCAGCCTGTACTGTAAACATTCACTACCAGCCAGTACTGTAAACATTCACTACCAGCCTGTACTGTAAACATTCGCTACCAGCCTGTACTGTAAACATTCACTACCAGCCTGTTCTGTAAACATTCAATACCAGCCTGTACTGTAAACATTCAATACCAGCCTGTACTGTAAACATTCACCTACCAGCCAGTACTGTAAACATTCACTACCAGCCTGTACTGTAAACATTCACTACCAGCCTGTACTGTAAACATTCACTAACAGCCTGTACTGTAAACATTCAATACCAGCCTGTACTGTAAACATTCACTACCAGCCAGTACTGTAAACATTCACTACCAGCCTGTACTGTAAACATTCACTACCAGCCAGTACTGTAAACATTCACTACCAGCCTGTACTGTAAACATTCGCTACCAGCCTGTACTGTAAACATTCACTACCAGCCTGTTCTGTAAACATTCAATACCAGCCTGTACTGTAAACATTCAATACCAGCCTGTACTGTAAACATTCACTACCAGCCAGTACTGTAAACATTCACTACCAGCCAGTACTGTAAACATTCACTACCAGCCTGTACTGTAAACATTCACTACCAGCCTGTACTGTAAACATTCACTACCAGCCTGTACTGTAAACATTCAATACCAGCCTGTACTGTAAACATTCACCTACCAGCCAGTACTGTAAACATTCACTACCAGCCTGTACTGTAAACATTCACTACCAGCCTGTACTGTAAACATTCACTAACAGCCTGTACTGTAAACATTCAATACCAGCCTGTACTGTAAACATTCACTACCAGCCAGTAATGTAAACATTCACTACCAGCCTGTACTGTAAACATTCACTACCAGCCAGTACTGTAAACATTCACTACCAGCCTGTACTGTAAACATTCACTACCAGCCTGTACTGTAAACATTCAATACCAGCCTGTACTGTAAACATTCTCTACCAGCCAGTACTGTAAACATTCTCTACCAGCCAGTACTGTAAACATTCTCTACAATCCTGTACTGTAAACATTCTCTACCAGCCTGTACTGTAAACATTCACTACCAGCCTGTACTGTAAACATTCGCTACCAGCCTGTACTGTAAACATTCGCTACCAGCCTGTACTGTAAACATTCGCTACCAGCCTGTACTGTAAACATTCACTACCAGCCTGTTCTGTAAACATTCAATACCAGCCTGTACTGTAAACATTCAATACCAGCCTGTACTGTAAACATTCACTACCAGCCAGTACTGTAAACATTCACTACCAGCCAGTACTGTAAACATTCACTACCAGCCTGTACTGTAAACATTCACGTCCAGCCTGTACTGTAAACATTCAATACCAGCCTGTACTGTAAACATTCATCTACCAGCCAGTACTGTAAACATTCACTACCAGCCTGTACTGTAAACATTCACTACCAGCCTGTACTGTAAACATTCACTACCAGCCTGTACTGTAAACATTCAATACCAGCCTGTACTGTAAACATTCACTACCAGCCAGTACTGTAAACATTCACTACCAGCCTGTACTGTAAACATTCACTACCAGCCTGTACTGTAAACATTCACTACCAGCCAGTACTGTAAACATTCACTACCAGCCTGTACTGTAAACATTCACTACCAGCCTGTACTGTAAACATTCAATACCAGCCTGTACTGTAAACATTCTCTACCAGCCAGTACTGTAAACATTCACTACCAGGCTGTACTGTAAACATTCACTACCAGCCTGTACTGTAAACATTCACTATCAGCCTGTACTGTAAACATTCACTATCAGCCTGTACTGTGAACATTCACTAAATACACTTAAGCCTTGGAAAGTTAATCCGTTTACCAGTCAGGTTTTCCAGGAAGTTCCAGTAATCACAACAGTCAAGTTCCAGCCAAGCTCAACAACAATCAGAGGCCCGTTGCCCCGACCGATCAGATCTCCTGGCGTTTCTGACCGGCGTCACCACATTCTTCCCGGTATCGTGACAGAATCTTGACTAATTTACAAGTAAACTGACGTAAAAGCTGGTAAGATAACTGACCAATTATACCTGTCTGTAGCAAGTTTCTTCAGCTCGCGCGACGCTTCGGTATCCTGATTGACAGCAGAGGACAGTGGTGTGTAATTTACCTGATTCTAATTCCAGGGTGGTCCAAAGTGGTGAATATCACAGAGTTGTGGATAAACGTAACGAGGCGATTTGGGTCGTTAACGCGATAGGTTTTGGGTTTAAAAAATGGGTTTATGTTATTGGTAATTGGTAATTAGTTCTTAATGGGAGGAGAGGTGGTGGGAGAATAGGGAGTACTGACAGATGTGAGGTGAGGTGAGTATAGTGAGTGACAGGTGTGTGGGGAGGTGAGTATAGTGAGTGACAGGTGTGTGGTGAGGTGAGTACAGTGAGTGACAGGTGTGTGGTGAGGTGAGTACAGTGAGTGACAGGTGTGAGGTGAGGTGAGTATAGTGAGTGACAGGTGTGTGGTGAGGTGAGTACAGTGAGTGACAGGTGTGAGGTGAGGTGAGTATAGTGAGTGACAGGTGTGTGGTGAGGTGAGTATAGTGAGTGACAGGTGTGAGGTGAGGTTATTATAATGACAGGTGTGAGGTGAGTATAGTGGTGACAGGTGTGAGGCGAGGGAGGTGACGAGTATGAGTGATCAGTGTGAGTGACAATTCACACTTCCCATGAAACAAACATTTAAGAGGTAAATATGTCTGTTCTGGGGGGGGGGGTGAAGACTACATACTCCCATACATGTATGGGAGTATGTAGTTTTATGCATGTATGCAAACATACATATGCATAAAACGTATAGCATATGTATAAATGGACTCAATACATACAGCATTCATATATAGACACACATACTTACCTGCTAAGATATATACACAGATACATTCATGGAAACAAATACATTTATGTATAATACAGTTTCCTTCTCTATCTAGGATTTTGTTTTTTAAGAACAAACATTCTTTCCCATCACCTCCATTCCACTCCCCTTCTTAGAAACCCACAGTAAACCCTTCTTCCCTTCACCCCTTCCCTGGAACACCCATCCTGAGCCCTTCCTTCTCTCACCCCATCCCTTCAACATCCCCCCCATGCGCCCTTCAAAGGAGGGGGGGTCCAGCCTGGGAGCGCCGCCCCCCACACACAAGCGGGACCTCTTTACCAACCTAGAACAATGCAGGAGAAGCAGGGGGCGGCGGGGGGCCGGACCAAGTTATTAAAGATATGCCCCCCATGTCCAATTTTTTGCATGACTGCTTCTGTCAGGTTGGCGAAAATGGTCCATTTTACGACGCGAGAACACGAGGGGAAATTGCTGCCTAAATCGGTAATCGTATCATAAATTATATAGTTTTACGGCATTTTCAGGGCTCTCATCCTAGAAAAATTATGGCCTGGAGAAGGTATTGCTCTCAATGTTTTCATTTTCACGAGAGAGATGAGGACTTCTGAAGCAGTTTTCCCAATATTGAGAGGAGACTGTTGAGAGGGAGGGAGGTTAGTGTGGGGATAGGGAGGAGGGATGGAGGGGGTTAGTGAGGGGATAGGAGGGGACTGTGAGGGGGAAGGGAAAGTATATAGATTACAGGGGTTAGAGGAGAGGGATGCTTATACTTGTTGAATACGTGTATATGAATAGCCGAATGACAGGATTGTGAGTATAAAGCGCCTTGAACGTGTGTGAATGGTCGAGGACCTCACGAGTAGCATGTGTGTGAGAGAAACATGAGGGGAGAGCAAGAACTATGAGGACTGAGAATGAGGAGAGCAAGAACTATGAGGACTGAGAATGAGGGGAGCAAGAACTATGAGGACTGAGAATGAGGGGAGAGCAAGAACTATGAGGACTGAGGATCAGGAGAGCAAGAACTATGATGACTGAGGATCAGGAGAGCAAGAACTATGAGGACTGAGGATCAGGAGAGCAAGAACTATGAGGACTGAGGATCAGGAGAGCAAGAACTATGATGACTGAGGATCAGGAGAGCAAGAACTATGAGGACTGAGGATCAGGAGAGCAAGAACTATGAGGACTGAGGATCAGGAGAGCAAGAACTATGAGGACTGAGGATGAGGAGAGCAAGAACTATGAGGACTGAGGATCAGGAGAGCAAGAACTATGAGGACTGAGGATCAGGAGAGCAAGAACTATGATGACTGAGGATCAGGAGAGCAAGAACTATGAGGACTGAGGATCAGGAGAGCAAGAACTATGAGGACTGAGGATCAGGAGAGCAAGAACTATGATGACTGAGGATCAGGAGAGCAAGAACTATGATGACTGAGGATCAGGAGAGCAAGAACTTTGAGGACTGAGGATGAGGAGAGCAAGAACTATGAGGACTGAGGATCAGGAGAGCAAGAACTATGAGGACTGAGAATGAGGAGAGCAAGAACTATGAGGACTGAGGATCAGGAGAGCAAGAACTATGAGGACTGAGAATGAGGAGAGCAAGAACTATGAGGACTGAGAATGAGGAGAGCAAGAACTTTGAGGACTGAGGATCAGGAGAGCAAGAACTATGAGGACTGAGGATCAGGAGAGCAAGAACTATGAGGACTGAGGATCAGGAGAGCAAGAACTATGATGACTGAGGATCAGGAGAGCAAGAACTATGATGACAGAGGATCAGGAGAGCAAGAACTTTGATGACTGAGGATCAGGAGAGCAAGAACTATGATGACTGAGGATCAGGAGAGCAAGAACTATGATGACAGAGGATCAGGAGAGCAAGAACTTTGAGGACTGAGGATCAGGAGAGCAAGAACTATGATGACTGAGGATCAGGAGAGCAAGAACTATGATGACTGAGGATCAGGAGAGCAAGAACTATGAGGACTGAGAATGAGGGGAGAGCAAGAACTATGAGAACTGAGGATCAGGAGAGCAAGAACTATGATGACTGAGGATCAGGAGAGCAAGAACTATGATGACTGAGGATCAGGAGAGCAAGAACTATGAGGACTGAGGATCAGGAGAGCAAGAACTATGAGGACTGAGGATCAGGAGAGCAAGAACTATGATGACTGAGGATCAGGAGAGCAAGAACTATGATGACTGAGGATCAGGAGAGCAAGAACTATGATGACAGAGGATCAGGAGAGCAAGAACTTTGATGACTGAGGATCAGGAGAGCAAGAACTATGATGACTGAGGATCAGGAGAGCAAGAACTATGATGACAGAGGATCAGGAGAGCAAGAACTTTGAGGACTGAGGATGAGGAGAGCAAGAACTATGAGGACTGAGGATCAGGAGAGCAAGAACTATGATGACTGAGGATCAGGAGAGCAAGAACTATGAGGACTGAGAATGAGGGGAGAGCAAGAACTATGAGGACTGAGGATCAGGAGAGCAAGAACTATGAGGACAGAGGATCAGGAGAGCAAGAACTATGATGACTGAGGATCAGGAGAGCAAGAACTATGAGGGCTGAGGATCAGGAGAGCAAGAACTATGAGGACTGAGGATCAGGAGAGCAAGAACTATGATGACTGAGGATCAGGAGAGCAAGAACTATGAGGACTGAGGATCAGGAGAGCAAGAACAATGAGGACTGAGGATCAGGAGAGCAAGAACTATGATGACTGAGGATCAGGAGAGCAAGAACTATGAGGACTGAGGATCAGGAGAGCAAGAGACCTCTGATGAAGAACACAGCTACACGCGAGGCATGCCGAACACCTGTGGTGTCACTAGCACTCTCATGTTGCAATAGGTGCTCAGTGCAACGCCACCACCTACTCCCAGCGCTCATCAACAGTGTACAGTTGCTCAGAGCAACACACACACAACAATTCCAGTGAGTTGTGGCGGAATTCTTGTGTCTAACGCAACCTGTTGGGCAAGCAGTCTCGGTTCATGCAAGATTATATTATCTATAGTTAGCGTGAATATGGTTCTCTGTATGGGTCTCTGTGTGGATATCTGTATGGTTCTCTGTGTGGTTCCCTGTGTGGTTCTCTGTATGGTTCTCTGTGTGGTTCCCTGTGTGGTTCTCTGTGTGGTTCCCTGTGTGGTTCTCGGTGTGGTTCTCTGTGTGGTTCTCTGTGTGGTTCTCTGTGTGGTTCTCTGGTTCTCTGTATGGTTCTCTGTATGGTTCTCTGTGTGATTCTCTGTATGGTTCTCTGTATGGTTCTTTGTATGGTTAACTGTAATAGTTCACTGTATGGTCTCTGTATGGTTTTCTGTGTGGTTTTCTGTATGATTCTCTGTATGGCTCTATGTATGGTTCTCTGTAATGGTTCTCTGTATGGTTCTCTGTATAGCTCTCTGTATGATTCTCTGTAATGGTTCTCTGTATGGTTCCCTGTATGGTTCTCTATATGAGGGAGCCGGTCGGCCGAGCGGACAGCACGCTGGACTTGTGATCCTGTGGTCCCGGGTTCGATCCCGGGCGCCGGCGAGAAACAATGGGCAGAGTTTCTTTAATCCTATGCCCCTGTTACCTAGCAGTAAAATAGGTACCTGGGTGTTAGTCAGCTGTCACGGGCTGCTTCCTGGGGGGGTGGAGGCCTGGTCGAGGACCGGGCCGCGGGGACACTAAAAACCCCCGAAATCATCTCAAGATAACCTCAAGATGGCTCTCTGTGTGGTTCTCTGTATGGCTCTCTGTGTGGCTCTCTGTATGGTTCTCTGTATGGTTCTCTGTGTGGTTCTCTGTATGGTTCTCTGTATGGTTCTCTGTATGGTTCTCTGTGTGGCTCTCTGTGTGGTTCTCTGTGTGGTTCTCTGTATGGTTCTCTGTATGGTTCTCTGTATGGTTCTCTGTGTGGTTCTCTGTATGGTTCTCTGTATGGTTCTCTGTATGGTTCTCTGTGTGGTTCTCTGTATGGTTCTCTGTATGGTTCTCTGTATGGTTCTCTGTGTGGTTCTCTGTATGGTTCTCTGTATGGTTCTCTGTATGGTTCTCTGTATGGTTCTCTGTATGGTTCTCTGTGTGGTTCTCTGTATGGTTCTCTGTATGGTTCTCTGTATGGTTCTCTGTGTGGTTCTCTGTATGGTTCTCTGTATGGTTCTCTGTATGGTTCTCTGTGTGGTTCTCTGTATGGTTCTCTGTATGGTTCTCTGTATGGTTCTCTGTGTGGTTCTCTGTATGGTTCTCTGTATGGTTCTCTGTGTGGTTCTCTGTATGGTTCTCTGTATGGTTCTCTGTATGGTTCTCTGTATGGTTCTCTGTATGGTTCTCTGTATGGTTCTCTGTGTGGTTCTCTGTATGGTTCTCTGTATGGTTCTCTGTATGGCTCTCTGTGTGGTTCTCTGTATGGTTCTCAGGTTCTCTGTATGGTTCTCTGTATGGTTCTCTGTATGGCTCTCTGTGTGGTTCTCTGTATGGCTCTCTGTGTGGTTCTCTGTATGGTTCTCTGTATGGTTCTCTGTATGGCTCTCTGTGTGGTTCTCTGTGTGGCTCTCTGTATGGTTCTCTGTATGGTTCTCTGTATGGCTCTCTGTATGGTTCTCTGTATGGCTCTCTGTGTGGTTCTCTGTATGGTTCTCTGTATGGTTCTCTGTATGGTTCTCTGTGTGGTTCTCTGTATGGTTCTCTGTGTGGTTCTCTGTGTGGTTCTCTGTATGGTTCTCTGTATGGTTCTCTGTATGGTTCTCTGTGTGGCTCTTATTAATTTTATTTAAAGGAGATTTTTAACAGATTTTATTTAAGGGAGAAGGGATCGCTGACTCAACCATGTATGAATTAAAGTATCAAATATATTATACATAATCCTACATACATGGTTTGTATGTAGGATCGTATGCATGGTGTATGTGTACCTGGGAGGGGGGGTGTGGTTTCTCTACTCTGTGAAGTGCCGTATACAAAGGTGTGTACGACACCTTTGTACACGCTTTTGTACTTAAGTCGCGTAAGGTGCCCTAATTTTAACACTGCAATGGTACAGTTCCTGTACAATTGTGTATACTTCACTGTACAGCTACCTGCCATAAAGCACAGGATTCATCGCAGCTCCAGTAGGATGCTCGGGACATTAATTTGTAATTCACAACATTACGGTCTATAAGAGTTGGAAATAATGACATACACGAGCACTATATTAATACAGTCGAACACTGTATCAATGCTACTGGACACTGTAACACTATCAACATTATGTAATCGCTATATCAACACAATTCAGACACTCTTGAATTCTATATCAATACTATTGGACACTATCGAGCACTATATCATCACTGTATGATCATCAACACGATATCAACACTATATCATCACTATATGATCATCAACACGATATCAACACTATATCATCACTATATCATCACTATTTGATCATCAACACGATATCAACACGATATCATCAACACGATATCAACCCTATATCATCAATACGATATCAACAATATCGAACAGTATAACGAAAACACTAGAAAAATATAACTCTTCGTATTGCTTAACCTAAATTATGTAGAAATACAAATACCATCATTATTGCATCGGCTGTAAAGTATTAATTACTGACTGTGATGAGCTTCTGTGACGACAGATGAATATAAATTACTGTGATGAATATCTGTGACGGAGGATGGTCACAGATTACGGTAATGATCATCTGTTATTCAGAAAGAAAATGGGTGGCGTCAAATTCCCCATAATTGCTGTTTCTCGACCACAAGATGTAACTGTAGACCAAACGGTCACAGACTCCCGAAAGTGGAGGGCGCAGCGCTGAGTCGGTTATATATATATATATATATATATATATATATATATATATATATATATATATATATATATATATATATATATATATATATATAAAAATATATATATATATATATATATATAAATATATTAGGCAGCTTTTCGGGTCTTGCAGGAAAATGTCTTAGATCTGGAACCCAAATTCTGGATCATTTATACGCAAAAATATGTCTCGAACAAATGACTCGTATTCGGACAGAAGCGAAGGCTAGTTATTGTGCAGTAATCTGGCCGTGGACTCGGGTTCGGGGCTCCCACTTACAGCTCCTGTAAGTGGGAGGGGCTGTATACACACACACGCACATGCACACGCACACACACACACACACACACACACACACACACACACACACACACACACACACACACACACACACACACACACACACACACACACGAAAACGCACACACACACACACACACACACACACACACACACACACACGCACGCACACGCACCACCCTCCCATCATATCCATAGGGGTTAAAAGGGACAGCGAGCGACAGACATGGTCATATTTTACTTATTTTTTTCATGTATTTTTATTTATTTACTGATAAACTGTTATGTCGACAACAGCATTTATGTAGCCAGCACGATGACTGAAAATGGAGCAGAAATGTAAAATAAACCAGTGATACAAAACAGTTTAATTAACAATAAAATAACACACAATTTCAGAGCTGTGTTAGTAACTAGCAAGTTATTTTATCCCTGGTCTGTTTACAGAAAAAAATAACAAATTATGCTGCATTGCCCATATTATTGACGATAATATTGCGACACTGAGAAGAATAGTTTCATAAAACTCCGCTGAAATTGATGTGATCTTGGCTGGGACAGACACAGCTACGATGATGTGATCTTGGCTGAGAGGGAGACAGCTCCGACGAAGTGATCATAACTGGGTTCGTGTGGCGCACTAACATGATCACAAACGGGAACCAACAAGTTATCTTCTCAATCTCTTGTGCATTTTTACGAACCACTATAGATCTTGACTGTTGAGCAGAGCGTCGGAGTGAAATACAGTAGTAGGTCCCCCTGGCCTCCATTCCTCGTCTGTTTCACTCCTCCGTTAGGACTTACCCTCCCTTCCTCCCTTAGGACTTACCCTCCCTTCCTCCCTTAGGACTTACCCTCCCTTCCTCCCTTAGGACTTACCCAGCACCACCATGAAGACGGAGCGGGTCTCCGTCCTGAAGGATGGGTGTTCAGCGATCACTTCACACTTGTATTCCCCGGTGGCCGCTGAGGTCATACTGTTGATAGACAGGGTCACCTGCGTCTCCGTCCGCGACACCTCCTGACGGGGGAGAGAGAGAGACAGGGGAGTGGTGAGATACTGAGAGAGTAAGAGACAGAGAGAAAACAAAGGTTAGTGAGAATGTAAATACATTGGTGGGTTCAGAGGTTATTTAATCAAGACAATATCATGTAATCTGAATAATAATGTGTTTCACCAGCCACCATAATCTCTCTGACAGGGAAAATATTACCTGTTCTCTAACCATGCTACTGTGTGTTAATAATAATAATAATAATAATAATAATAATAATAATAATAATATGCGCAAAAATATAATAATTTAAATAATCATAATAATTTAAGTAGATAATATAATTATTTAAAATATATAAATAATTTAAATAATGTAAATAATTTAAAATGTATAAATAATTTAAAATATATAAATAATTTTAAATTTAAAAAATAAATTAAAATATAGAAATAATTTGAATAATAGTAATAACATTAACATTAAAAATCAAACACAATAAGTCAATAATATAAGTTCGAAGTGAAGAAACAGTGTCTATAGCCATTGGGAATCGAACGCCGTTCTTGCAAGAAGCGAGGCCATCACTGAGCCGACAAGTCAAAGCATCTGGACACCTTTCCTTCACTCCCTAGTACTGTACCCGTCCCATCCCACATCCTTATCCTGATCCCTTTCACACAGGGATACTGTGGGACACCAAGCCAATACTGTCGTGCTGGCTTGGTGCGTTCCCCTGAAATTTACCTTCCCTTGTACTATAAATGGCACAGGGAAGACAGGCTGCCTGGTCAAGGTGTAGCTCTTGGGCCCCCACTGCCCCTGTTTTTAACTTGTAAATAAATCGACCAAAGTACTTGTAATTTACATCGTTTCGTTTTTATGAACGAGGGCTCGTAAATTTATTTCTCCTTTACACAGGTCAGAAAAACTTCTTCAGCGTATAGCCTGAGTGGACTAGGTGAAGAAGCTGTTGAGGTCAATTTAATAATATGTTGTTATGATGTTAATACCGCAGCCACACGAGTGAATAGAGATGTTGCATTCATCTACTGATGGTCTGACGGCTGAGTGGACAGCGCTCGGGATTCGTAGCTTTAACGTTCCGGGTTCGATCCCCGGCGGAGGCGGAAACAAATGGGCAGAGTTTCTTTCACCCCGATGCCCCTGTTCACCTGGCAGTAAATAGGTACCTGGAAGTTAGACAGCTACTAAGGGCTGCTTCCTGGGGATGTGCAACAAAAACGTGTCCTGGTCGAGGACCGGACCACAAGGACGCTAAGCCCCCGAAATCATCTCAAGATAACATCAAGATAACCTCAACATGGTCAACAGGCGGGTCTAAATACCCGAGGTGGTACCTGGCGCGTACATCTAGATGAGCCCCGAGCCCATCAGAACAGGCACCTGAACCCTCGATGGGTCGCCATTCAGGACACGTTACATCAGTTACGGTTGGACGGTCCCTGAGACTCCGGTTCTAGCGGCGCTCTCCCCCACCTCAGTGAAAAAACGCATGTGAAAGATTTGTAAGTTTCTCTTAGTTCTTCTATACTTCCCCACTTCTCTCCCTCAACACCCTACACTACTCACTACTCTCCCTCACTCCCCAACCATCTCATTTATCTCTCTAACTCTACACCTTACACTTCTCTCGCGCACTACGAGTCTCTCTCACCCCAGTACTCTCCTATTTAAAACTGTCTCCCTTGCTCCTGAGCACTTTTTTATACTCCTCTGCCTCAAGGAAGAGACTCTGGCCATCCCTCATTTTTTCCCGACCCTTTGATCTTAATTCCTTGGCGAAAATACATTTTCTCTCCGACCGAGACATGTCGAGGACGCGCCTTTCAACAAATCACGAATCACAAAAGGCGAAGACACAGGCAAAGAGCAGCCTGGCGCAGGAGGAGATCCTCACTCTTGACCTGTGTCTCTGTGTATATGACTCTACGAGTTGCAGACATCAAACGCTCGCTGAACCCTTCAATCAGAGGCGAGAGCATTGATACCGTCCGTCCAAGGTGCTCTTCTCCCTCCAAGACCCTGCTGGGAGGATCCTTGATCTCGCAAGACGATGCATCCGGCCAACAGCTCTCTGACAACAATGGTTAAATTTGACGCCGGTAAAATTGTCCTTGACGTGGGTAAATTGGCCTCAAGTCCTGGTGAGGAGTTGAAAGAGGAGACGGTGGAAGAGGAGGAGGAGGCGAAGATGGAATAGAAGGCAGAGAAGGAGCTTGGGAGCCTCATTGTGGCGTTTTTTCGCTCTCCCGGTAAACGTCGTTTAACATATCAGCCAACTTGGCAGCGAGGCCCGTCCCGTCCCCTTGAAATAAATGGTACAATAGAAGCTTAAATGTATGCACTGGTCAGAGTGTCGAGGCTGCAGGAGACATCTGCTCCTCTCATGAGAGTATGTTGTTACGTGACAGAGCACGCACGGACGAGCTTTAGCTCCGGAGCCCCACGTTTCGAACTGTTTCTCGTCATTTCGTCTTGTAAAACTGTGAGTGAAGGATCGATCATCTCTTTATTGTCTAAGTTCCATCCACTTAACGCCCTTAAGCTCAACTGTTTACTCACATCCTTGTGGCTCTTCTTTCGTCTACGAATGTTCTCGTGTTCGGCTACTCCTCGTTCTCAGCATGTTTGGCATGAGTATGTGAGTGACCAACCAAGCAGAGAGACGGGGGACCCTGTAAATGAGTTCCTCATTATTCTCTCCGGCAACAGCCCACGCTAGAGCGCGAGCGACGGTAATCCAAATGGATGATGCAAAGGGGAAATCTAGCTGAAGAATTTTAAACCAATAGGGATTAAGTCCAGACGACATTCTGTATCGACCTCGGAGCGAGTGAGCTGGAGGAGACCTCTACCAGGAACTGCATGCCTTGGCTGTTGTCTTTTACGACCTTACACTCCGTATTGCAATAGTCTTGTGTCAACTCCACTGAGCGGTTAATGGCATTTCAATTTGAAACATTTGCCTGGTAATATCAAACTTCAAACGATTTCTGAATATAGTCAAATGTCATTGAATATTTAGCCAACTTTAACAGAAGGAAATCTATATCACGATTTGCTATAATTGGATTTTGTTTAATGTTTCAACGAAACTTTTGTCTGGTCTCTCTTTGTACCCAAGCTTAATGACGTATTGGACTCTCTAGTGAGCTGCGGCTCCTGCTTAAGTACAATTATATAACGTAAGAAAATCATAAAAATAATCACAAAAGGACTATTGGACCATACGTGACAGCTCCTATATACATCCACCTAAAGTCATTCATATACAGGCTATCGTAGTACAGTTGGCTTCATTCTCGACTCATAATCGAGGGAGGATCCTGAATTCGATTTATAGGTGGGTAAGAAATGATGGGAACGTTTTCTTTCACCTACTATATCTATTTACCTAGCAGTAAATAGGTACTTGGGTATTAAGCAACTGATGCATCCTTCAGGGGACCTCAATATATGCTATAAGAGTGTGTGTGTGTCTGTCTGTCTGGTAGTCCAAAACTGGAACCCAGACGCTTGCGGCTAGCCTCACTCAAATTGGCAGGAGGAATGGTTTGTGGTACAGGACGGACATAGGCTCATTGGTGTAGGCCTAAGTTAAATGATTTAAGAAATATTAGCAAATATAAACACCTCTTGGGCATTTTCGTGCAGTCTTTCGTTTGATTCAAGTGTAAAATATGGCACGTGTATTGACATGTAGTTACTGAAAAGAAACTGGAATAGGGAAAGTTAAAGAGGAGGAAGGAAAGCACAACTGATTAGTTTGTCGCTCAGCTCCTTCAGGAACATCAATGCACATTTACCCATCGAACAAAGGGTTTTCAAGCCGTATGGAAGAAAACTGTAGCAATGTACCAATTTTAGTTTAGTTCAATTATAATGCACCCCATACCCATTCTGTGGGCGGTGGTGGAAAGGGTTACAGAGGCACATAATGGGCTCAGGGACTGAACCCCACAATGCATTTAGATAAACAAATGTGCCAGACCTCTGCTCTTGATGGCTTTCTGCCTTCCCTTGAATCATTGAGAAAAACAGCACACCTTCGTTGTATTAATTATAATAAGTATAATACATTCTATAGTTAATTTTTTTATTCTTTTAGTCAACCTTGAACAAAGATGGCATTTGTAGACATCCTCTTCGAGTTAAACTAAGATGCACGAGCACTAGTTGCGGGATAGATGCCATAAACAAGAAAATAATCAAGACGGATCATGCAGCCATATTCAGTGAAACCTGTCGAAATGAAAACTTGCTGCCAGTATACACCAAGATGCATATTAGAATACTTCTTATAAATAATATATTGTTCAATATATCTATTTCTCTACTTTTGTGCCGTTCTATCTAGCAGTCGCTTTGTCTATATATTTTAATATTGAATATTTTACATCTTATTTAGCTTATAATTGATCAATATCTTAAAATTAGACATTATTTAGTCTGCCTCCACAGCCTCCTCCCCCACACTCTGAAAGGTCACAACACCAACCAACCAACCAACCAGGACCTGCTGAGAGGTCATCCTTCAACTTCTATCCATCAGGTTCCCACCGCTCTCATCCACAGAACGCCGTGTTCAGAGACACCTCTATCCCACCCTAATAATGTACCAACAGGGCTACTTGGGAACGAGACCTGTCGAACATATTGTTGTTGTTCAAGATTCGCTACCTGAAACAAAATGTTCCAAGTAGCACGGGCTATGGTGAGCCCGTAAACTGCCCTTTTTTTTGTCGAAGATATCACACACTGCATATGTGTTATTCCTATTCAATTTAGACGATTTTCATATTCAGGAAGTACTTGGGTAAATACTGGTTTATAGGAAGCGGTGTTGATTTTGGGAGCATATTACACGATAACATAGTAGAAGTGGACTCGTTGTATTGTTTCAAGCGTAGGTTAAACATATACGTGATTAAGTTCATGTTGGATGTAAATAGAGCTGCCCCGTATGGGCCAATAAGTCTTCTGCACTTTATTCTTATGCTATTACTTGGATGGGTACCCGGCGTGGCCCGGGACTATCTGTTTGTATTCCCTTTAACTCAATATCTTTACTCCTACCTATCTTTATGCCTACCAATCTCTCTCTTCTTATCTCTATTTAGCTGTATATTTATATCCCCTTTCATCCCCCCCCCTCCCTATATCCACCTCAAGAAGCACTAAAACAAATGCATTACTCTCAGTTACCTTACTTTCTCTTCTCTTCCTCTATACATTTTTTTTTTATTAATATATGAGGTACATCTGCATTAGTGCAGCTACCCTAGACTATATGAAGTGGAGTACAGTGTGTCAAAAAAGCTAACTAGGTGATGCTAAAAAATCCCCATCACACAGGATGGTTAGTCATACAGAGGCATGTGATAAGCGGTCTGCACTGGCAGACTCCGGATGCATTTTGAGGATATCATCAACAAGATTGAATAAGGTAGCAGTGGTAATACAAGTCCCCATCTCGCAGGATGGTTAGTCATACAGGGCCATGTGTTTAGTAGCCTGCACTGGCAAATTTTGGGTATACTGTGAGGATATCTTCAAGAATACGAGAGTGAATAAAGTAATTGCAAAGCTCCAGGTACCTCATGCCAACTGGTCTGAAAGGTCTAATAACTGGGCATTCAGTTATGTAGTGCGGGAGATCGTGCCGTAGTTCCTGCTCACAGAGTTTGCAACTGGAGTGCTCAGGATTGGGAGATCCGTCACCTGCAGCCACCTGCCACAGGTAACGGTAACCCAACCTGATCCTTGCAACCACTGTGTCGCACAGTCTAGTGGACGTTTTGTACTGTCCATAGATGTAGGTTTCAGATCTGAACAAATCATAGCTTTTTATACTAGTACTTTCAGGTCGTTGGGAGTCAGTAAGTTCTTTCCTATCAGATCTGAATGTTTGGACCAATACAGTTTTGACAGCAGAGATGGGGATACCTAGATCTAATTCAACTTCAAACTTGTTACACGCTAATTTGGCTGCAATGTCTGTCTCATTATGATGGGTTATATATATGTGAGAAGGTATCCATACAAAGGAGATTCGAGACCCTTTACTCTGTGCATCAATTGGGTCATTTATAAGTGGGAGTATGAGGTTCTTGCTGTTGATCTTCCAAGAGAAGTTTTCGATTGCTTGAAGAGCAGATTTTGAATCACAGAATATTATTCCTCCAATGTTTTTTAATGTACTGGTTGCTAAGTGTAATGCTGCTAGTTCTGCTTGTGTGGAGGTCAGCCAGTTGTTTAACCTGACACTGACAGTCTTTGTGCAAATATTTTTTCTATAAAACCTACATGCTGCTGCAGTCCGTCCAGTAGAGGATTGGACTGAGCCGTCGATGTAGACACAGTGCTCGTGAGATCTTAGACTCTCGATGGAGGAGGCAATTGTTTCAAGAGTGACAGCTTTGAGAAGAACAAGATTCTCATTATCTTTCTTGGTGACAGGTGTGTATGATACTTGAATGGTGGGGTATCTTCTTGAGATCTTGAGGTTATCTTGAGATGATTTCGGGGCTTTTTAGTCTCCCCGCGGCCCGGTCCTCGACCAGGCCTCCACCCCCAGGAAGCAGCCCGTGACAGCTGACTAACACCCAGGTACCTATTTTACTGCTAGGTAACAGGGGCATAGGGTGAAAGAAACTCTGCCCATTGTTTCTCGCCGGCGCCTGGGATCGAACCCAGGACCACAGGATCACAAGTACAGCGTGCTGTCCGCTCGGCCGACCGGCTCCGATAAAGAGGAATATCAGAGACAGGTAGATTGCACTTAAAAGGAATGTTAAGTTTAATGAGATTGTAAGCATTGTTGCTCAGCCAATTATCATAAAAGGAGTGAGTTGGTATGTCGGCACCAGTCAATAGGGTGTTAACAGCACTAAATAATTTGTCTCTGAGCAATGCAGGAGATGTTGGGTCTCTCATGACTTTAAGGCGAAAAGTGGTGTTAACTTGCATTATTCTCTCTAGTATGGTTGGAAGCTTCAGTTCTTCCCTCATGTTGATGATTCTTGTGCATCTTGGGGCACCAAGAATTATCCTCATGGCCTCATTCTGTACTACTTCAAGTTTGTCCAACACAGAGGAGGGGAAATTAATTAAGTGCAGAGCATTATAATCAACGAGAGATCTAACAAACATCATATAGAATAGTCTAGCATATTTAATATTGATACCAATATTCTTACCAGTAAGTGTTCTCAATGGTTTTAGTCTTTCTTTTAACCTACGGTGTAGATCATGTACAATGTCACTGTTAATACCAACTCCAAGGTATTTGTGCTGCCCACACGTTTCAATGTTCTGGTTGTTGACCTTGAAAGTTATAGGGACATGAGTTTTCTCTTGGGGATGGAGAACTCTGGATTTAGTTATAGAGATAACAAGACCACATTCAATGCTTTTAGCAGCGAATGAATCAAGTAGAGCTTGCAGTCTAGTTTGGGAATTTGCAACAATGCATATATCATCGGCATAACAAATGACGGCTTCGTCAGGTAGTGTGGGAATATCAATTGTTAATTTATGCATCAGAACATTGAACAGTGTAGGACTTAGCACTCCACCCTGGGGTGTACCCAACTCAAAGGGTGCACAAAGTTTACTTTTGACCCCCTTGAAAAGGACTGAGGCGGTTCTGTTACTCAGGTAACCCCTGAGCCATGTCAACAGTCTTCCCTTAACTCCAAAAGAGGCTAACTGTTCTAGGATTATTTCTCTGTTTGCTGTATCAAAGGCAGTTTGGAGATCAATAAATGCTGCCTGAGAGTTTGGTCCCTCTCTGATAAAATACTCAGCAAAGCAAGTTTGTGTGCTTCTTCCAGGAAGGAAACCATACAGGTTAGGGGCAAGATGGGGCTTGATTTGAAACATTAGTCTGTCGAGAATAATTCTCTCAAGAACTTTACACATGCACGACGTCTGCAAATGACCTGGGGCTGTGGGTAATTACTAATATCTCTTAAATAATTTAATTTAGCCCTACCCCTACCAAAAGACTATGTCCGTCTTGTACCCCCAAACCATTTTCCCCTGCAAATTCGGGTGAGGCTAGCCCCAAGCGTCCATAACCTCTTACTTTGGACAGACAGGCAGATATAGACAAACATATAGACAGACACACATTCTCTCTAATAGGTCTAGATTAAGCTGGTAGATTGTTTGCCAGGTGATTGAAAACAATCGCCTGGAATGGGTTGGTACTCGACTGTGAGTCAATTATTTTGTGTTGTTTGATAAGAGAGATCTCATCAGACGCAGGAAATATTGCATCAGTAACCCAACAAATAAAAATGAATAAATTTTACAATAAAAACCTGACTTTTACTTTATTTGATTTTATATTACTGGAATAAACGGAGAAAAAATTACTAATTTTAAGAAAATGTTTAATTGGCGATGTGGGAAATAACGCAATGTTCTTCTTTAACAAAAGCACCAATCGGGAGTGACACAAAAGTTATACAAATATTAAACATCATGGAAATATATATAAATATATAAAAGAATGCTTACAGTGAAAAATAAAAAGCGAGGAAACAGCAGCGTTTGGGCATATTGTTACCATCCACCAGCCAGGACCTGGTGACAGGAACGTGATCAAAGAAACTGTGATTAGCACGTGGTGAGGCAGACAGATAGCTAAAACAGGAGTTGCCAGAGAGGTCGTTGTAATATTTGTGCCGCCACAGAGTGTCGTGTGGAAACACAGTACAGTAGTCGAGTAATGGTCTACTGAGGAGCGAGAGACGTCTCTATGACGTAACACTCATCACCACCTGGTCTACGTTTAGATGTACCAAATACCTTGCGGTTACCTTGAGTTCATTTCGGGGATCAATGTCCCCGCGGACTGGTCTCTGACCAGGCCTCCTGGTTGCTGGGCTGGTCAACCAGGCTGTAGGACGCGGCTGCTCACAGCCTGACGTATGAATCACCGCCTGGTTGATCATGTATCCTTTGCAGGTGTTTATCAAGTTCTCTCTTCAACACTGTAAGGGGTCGGCCAGTTATGCTCCTTATGTGTAGTGGAAGCGTGTTGAACAGTCTCGGGCCTCTGATGTTGATAGAGTTCTCTCTCAGAGTACCTGTTGCACGAAGGGGCTGTCATTGTGAAGTAGTACTCCACTCTAGAGAGCACTGCATCTTGAAATGTATCATCATTGTTAGAGCATTTCTTGTCTGGAAGGTTCTTGTTATCCAAACTCTCATTTTTCTTGCTGTTGTGACGGCCACTTTATTGTGTTCATTAAAGGGAAGGTCTTCCCACATGAGTACACCCGTATTCTTTACAATGTTTTTTCGTTCTATGTTATGATTTGACTGCGCTTTATATGTGGTTTTCGTTTCTATATTTTCATTTTTTCCGTAGCGCATCAGCTGAAACTTACCTTAGTTAAATACCATATTATTTTCAGTTGCCCATAGAAAGATCCGATTTACATCTGATTAGAAGATTGCCGTGTCCTCCATGTTGTCTACTCTCATAAAAGTCCCAGTTGACTAGAGCTCGTCTGGGAACACTCAGAGCATAGGTTCGAACCCTCATCAAGTCTCCTGTGGATTTTTTCTTTGATGTCACGATAATGTGATTTATCTGTGTAAGCAAATGCTAGTGTCATCTGCAAAGGACGATAGAGTACTATAGTTTGTGTACTTATGTCCGATGTGCGGAAGAGAAAAAGTACAGGAGTACTCTGAGGGACTGAGCTCTTCACGGTTGATGGACCGGATTTTATTTTCTAAACCATTACTCATTGGGTTCTGTTAGTCAGGAAATTGTAGATCCATCTGCCTATTTTTTTCCCTGTAATTCCTTTTGCACGTATTTTATGTGCAATAACACCATGGTCACATTTGTCGAAGGTCTTTGCGAAATCGGTGTAAATTACATCAGCGTAAATGTAAATTACATCAGCGTTTTGTTTGTCTTCCATGGCATCTAGGGCCATGTCATAGTGATCCAGCAACTGTGACAGGCAAGAGCGCCCTATTCTGAAACCATGTTGTCCGGGGTTATGGAGATGCTGTGATCCCATGTATTTTGTGATCCTATCTTTCTTAGCACTCTCTCAAAGATTTTTATGATGTTAGTGCTATCGTTGGTTTTAGGGCGTGATGTGGTGATGGTTTTTATAGAGAGGCTACGGCAGATGCTACTTCTCTTACTTTCTTAAGGGGTCTCGGTAGTACAGTGGTTTCGTTCTCGACTCAGAACTGAGGATCCAAGGTACGATACTGGGATATATATATATATATATATATATATATATATATATATATATATATATATATATATATATATATATATATATATATATAATATGTGTGTGTACTCACCTATTTGTACTCGCCTATTTGTGCTTGCGGGGGTTGAGCTTTGGCTCTTTGGTCTCGCCTCTCAACTGTCAATCAATTGGTGTACAGATTCCTAGAGCCTACTGGGCTCTATCATATCTACATTTGAAACTGTGTATGGAGTCAGCCTCCACCACATCACTTCCTAATGCATTCCACCTGTTAACTATTCTGACACTGAAAAAGTTCTTTCTAACGAAAGAATGTGTGTGTTTGTGTATACCAATCCTCGACAAGATGAATTAAGTTGCCCCATTTTAAATTTGAGTACAAAACTCTCCATCAGAAAGAGTTGCTCATCTGTCACCCGATGAATAACTCTTGACAAAGATGTTTCGGGGTAACAGCCTGAGAGGTGAGGGTCTTCGTGGCGTGTTCCCAGAGAGCACGTGAGGATGGCTCACTTGCTCTCATGAGATAATTGTGTCGGGAAACAGACGTGACCAAACACCCAGGGGAACGCCACTAGTTTGTACCGTCTAAAGGCAAGAGACGACCAATATTGAATTTCAGGAACAGCGAAGCTGCAGTTCAACAGGCAGAGAGGAGGCGCTTGTAGAACCTTCAACAGTGACAGACAACGAATGGTTTTGTCCAGTGACAGACAACGAATGGTTTTGACCAGTGACAGACAACGAATGGTTTTGACCAATTTATATAAATTAGTGAAACTGATCTACTTGAGTTATAAAGTTACTATCGTAACATCATCTGTAACTTCCCACTATAAAAACTCAACACTGAAAATCAAACGAAATTAATAAAAAAGCTATATGGCTATTTATATAGTTATGCCACATAATAAAAGCAGTTTCAACGAGACAAGAAACTAATTCATAAGAAGTATTCATACACGTCGTCTCTCGCTAACAATTCTCTTCATTTCGCGTCGAGGTCGCTAGCAACAATCCCATGGGTATTGTGGACAATTGCTGAAATAGTTTATTGATGTCGCTAATTGGCGATAATGGTATGTCTTTTCCTGCAGACTTCCTGGTACACTCTAACAGGCGAACCAGATCATCTAGAGGCACTTACCACCCATACTCCTTCCCAAGTGGTTATCTAACTTAGCCTAGCCTGGCATAACTAAACCTAACCTGCCCAGCTTAATCTAACCTGGCCCAGCCTAATCTAACCTGGCCCAGCCTAATCTAACCTGGCCCAGCCTAACCTAACCTGGCCAAGCTTAACCTAACCTGGCCCAGCTTAACCTAACCTGGCCCAGCTTAACCTAACCTAACCTGGCCCAGCCTAACCTAACCTGGCCCAGCCTAACCTAACCTGGCCCAGCTTAACCTAACCTGGCCCAGCCTAACCTAACCTGGCCCAGCCTAACCTAACCTGGCCCAGCCTAACCTAACCTAACCTAACCTGGCCCAGCCTAACCTAACCTAACCTGGCCCAGCCTAACCTAACTTGGCCCAGCCTAACCTAACCTGGCTTAACCTAACCTAACCAAGCATAAGTTAACCAAAGCATAACCTAGCCCAGCTTAACCTAGCCCAGCTTAACCTAACCCAGCTTAACCTAGCCCAGCTTAACCTAACCCAGCTCATTAATAGGATATTCTTTGTTACGTTTGATTAGGTTAAGTTACATTCAGAGAACACTCAAGGACGGTAGAAGGGGAGAAGATGAGAGACTTCAAGTGAATCTATTGTCCTGTTGTCGTGGTAAAGTCCCCCTCACGACCACTGAGGAAACATCACCATTATCTTCCCCCTCACGACCACTGAGGAAACATCACCATTATCTTCCCCCTCACGACCACTGAGGAAACATCACCATTATCTTCCCCCTCACGACCACTGAGGAAACATCACCATTATCTTCCTCAGAAAACAGAATTGGTTACCAAACATCGACATTTTCCACTCGGGATAACACAGTGACCGGAGGACCTATATCAAATTCCTGAGCTTCTTCACCAACGAGCTG